>NC_090265.1:642956079-643259109 GCF_040414725.1 Anabrus simplex | reverse complement strand
GTCTCGAGCCCAGGACTTCCATGATTTGTTACCACATGTGGGCAACATTCTTCTTCGAACCCTGGGCTTCGAGCCCAGGACTTCCATATGTGGGGTGTACAAAAAAAGAATCTAAAACCCTATCCTGGTTTTTATCTTAATAATAATAATAATAACAAAGGTGGAAGGAGTTCATTCATTTGTCATACCTAGGATATGCACGACGGTGTCTTTATCTTGAATTGTGCACGTTTCGTTCCACTATATAAAGAAGGGAGAGTTGGACATCACATTTCATGCAGTGGCTAGCGAGACCCTCTCATTCCCCCCGGCCATAAACCTGTCAAGGGTTCGGCTCGCTTGTCTTTTATTTTCTTTTCCTTCACCCACATAGCAAGGCTATCCCCTTACTTGCTATATTCAAATTCTCGTATTATCGCAAAAAAAAACCCCTTCTTGCTGCAGTTCATTGACACACACCTTACATATGCCTTCAGCCATCTTATCCCTGTGCCGGCATTTTCCAAATGTCTCTTCTATCGGAGAACACATATATGTACACACCACTGTACTTTCAAACGAACTCACAAATCACATACCGTCCCTTCTCCCCTCATTTCCCGAAACAGTGCACATTTAACCAGAGGACTCTAGCCTTCAGAATAAAAATAAATACAATAAAAATGATTCATGGTTAATCGCATCTATAAATTCAAGTACACCCCACACTTTGTTTACTGCCGTCTTGTAGTATGCCGCCTTAATATATATACAGGAGGAACTTCTATCATCAGGTGACGTATCATCCTAAATTACTAATCAGGAAATTTGTGAGGATTCGTCGCAGTTACACTCAGCCTTGGACGATCGGATCACCTAATGAAACTTTATTCCCGTTATTTACATTACGTCACCTGTAAATTATGCTAGGGCCTTATTAATTATCATGCATTATATCCCCTAATTAATAAAATGAGTGGCTCCGGCCACGAAGAAAATCTCACAGGAAAATCTTATCAACTATAATCCCTGAAACCTGCGTTATACTCAAGGTATTTACATGCAAATGAATTTTATTTCCCTACAAGTGACTAGCTATCGAGATAAATGAAGGAGTACTTATCACTACTGCGACTCGCTGCCCTCAGGGAATACATCCATCAGCTTAGGCCGTCATCGGGGCGTTGAGATCGGCAGGGTTGTCCATGGTCTTCATATTCTGGTTCGTCCGCATGCCGACTGGATCCTCAGATGTCGTTGGAAGGTCCAGAGTATACCTGACGTTTTGAAGTTACTATACAGCCGACCTCTCACCAGCCCTGAAGTTCTCGTAGGTCATACATGCAATGAGGAAGGATTATTGCGTTATGAATGCATTAAGTGTGTCGTGCATTTAAACCTGTCTCGGCTAAAGATACTCATATGTATATCTAAGTATCCTAGCCCTAGATTATTAGTCTGTCCTGCAGCTCGACACCATTGCCTTCCTGTGCACACACTAGTTCTCCATAAATATTTTAGTTGACTCTAGGAGCACCACGCGCTAGACGGACGCACTCACAGGGTTTGAACATACGTGTTACTATATCTTTTTATATCGGTCATCAATCGACCCACTCCACTTCACTGATATTTAATCCAATGTGCAACTCACTGCGTTAGAGCGAATACGGCGGACACTGCCCGGTCTATAAACCAATGGCTGAATGCCAATCACTAATGTCGTCGGTTCGAATCTCACTACAACACTGTGATCGAACTATATCCTGGGCACCACGCGCCTTTCTGACACATAATCCGAATTAAAGAAAAAAAAAATTCACATCCAGCTCATTACAGGCTGCATTAGAAGCATGATCAATATCTGGCTTGCAACGCACTGTCGCTCACTATAGGTTGTCACTGACTATTACATATCACTGTTCGATGAAGAATTTCCACAATGTAAAACACTAATTATCCCTAATAACTGTTCACTCACGAATAGACATGTCGATCACACCAAAGACACAGAATATACTGGGTTACCCTGATCTCTTGCCTCTCGCCTATATGGTGGAACGAATTATTTCTGGAGGGGGAATCAGTCCACGCCCCCTTGTCACACCTCACTCCGGTGGCAGGTGTATTTACACTTTGAATTTAGTATCAAATTAAAGCGTGTACATCCCGCTTTTCGTTGATCATTTTTCATTGCGAATTTTTCACGGGCTCGCCTGTAATTATGAAAGCGTCATTACCAATTTAAAGTAGGTGGAGCTTGACTCCGGGGATTTTTTAGATTTCCTGGTCCTGTCAGAGCCGGGCATCTGGTCTTTCTCACTTCAAGATATTCGCTGCCTGCGCAATTCCCATTAACCTTATCATGTAGAATGGTTCTCTACATGATAAATCCCCATAAAATCCCCTCATTCATTGAAGCTGTAACTTGAAATTATCTATCGAGCATTTCCGAGTTATCAATATTGATAGCCTCGTAACAGTTGAAAGCGATACACTGGTACCACCAGATATTTAGGGGAATACGTGGGGTGATATCGTCTAGAATGTTGGGACGACTTCCTTGGGGCTGCTTCGTGACCTCACCTCTCAGTCATGTGACATCCCGCTTGCTCCAGCTCCCTCGCTCAGAGAGAGAAAGAATTCCACTTACGGGCGCCTGTACTCCCTGTTTTCTCAATTACGCGCAACGAGAGGAGAGGCGCGTGACTCTACGGGGGGCGGCTCGCATCCCGGAACCGACAAGATTATCCCCGTTCGGCGGCTATTTGACGTAGAACCGCGCGGAAAACGGCATATTCTTTCTACAGGATGTCTCCATATACGTATGACGAGGTCATGAACGGTCACAGTACTTCTCGATGCAATTTTTGAATGTACAAGTTTAGACTTGCCGTACCAGCGTTCCTCTCCCGAATTGTGATGTAAGACAGCGTAACGTAAGTACACACACCTCTAGCATAATGTTTATGTAAAGTAGTACTTATCAATACTACTATGCCCCCAGGCTAGCGTGTTGGCAGAATTTGGAATGACAAACCGTTTACAATCATCGCTATTAAGGGCTACCTTACTAATTAAATGAGTGTACAACTGGTGCTTCTTGCTTCTAATGACAGACATTTGCTTATGCAAAACAGGTGGATTACTTTTAATGCAATTGTTATAGTTTTCAAAACTTAGCTGATTCTGAACGACATTCTTTTTAACCCCCTTCAATCTCTTTATTTGTAATTCATTTAAGAGTTTTATGCAATATGACTTGGATTTAGTACCTACAAATGAATCGATAATATTCCCAGCACATTCATCTTTCATTTTACCTAGAACCTTTTTGTTCACTAGCGGTAGATGATATTGATTATCTGCAGGATAGTTACTCGTATCAAACCTACCCAAGTCAGGCTTTATATCATTGTAATAGTCATCAGTTTTGATTTGATAAATAAACGAATCGGTATCTGTGTAGAGCAATTGCGCATTATGCGCGTACTTCTTCATCATATAATCGTAATGGAATTCATACATGAGTGTTTTAGCCAATTCAAGTACTGTGAAGCCGACGTAGGTAGGTTTGTCATACTTAACCTTGACACGATTCATCTGTATAATAACTAAATTCTCGTGTATGATGGTGCAGCTGTGGAAATTTGGTTTACTTATTAAATAGTTAGCACCATACCTTTTCTTAATATTATCCCAGTTTGTAATCAATTTTACATCAACGCGTTTGTCAACATTCTCCATAGTCTTACCAAACACACTATTATTCATGAGCTTGTAGAAATCTTTTTCAAACTCGTTAACCGCATTCGTTCTTAAATTATTGTTCAGATCGATATATGGCTTTAGCCACGGTGACTGATTAAATTCTAGTACGCGATGAATTTTGGATAACTTCAAACCATGCTGCAAACACTGTTTTAAATTTCGGTAATGAATGATATACTTAGATTTATCGCATAAATTAGCAATGAGCATTTTCGTCGTTGATGCAATGTACGGGGACTTCATATTTTCAGGGCAGAACGGTAGGTCATTATGAGAAGTGTGTAACTCTTTAGGATACTGTAAGTCAACTTCGAGGAAATAACCTTTATCAGCTTCATCACCTAGGACGTGTAGCTGTAAAGCATCAATTTCGCACTGCGTCAGCCAGCGGAAACCACTCACCGGTAGATGCTGACTCATCGCCCACCCATACTGATTATTAGCATCGAGGTAAACGATATACCGAGATTCCTGACTGGAATCGAAACTCGGTATGTACTTATTATTAGCCCTCGAATACCGGCCGCTGCACTGACTCAGACCGCCTCGAATGGATGCTTTTATAAAGTGCACCATATCGATATCGGTTAGCAGCTCCAAATTCACACGCGTGTGTTTCAACATCGCGTCCCAACTTAACCCAGGTGCAGTAAAATACTGACATGGGTCAAGGCTGTAGGTGTTCATGCAAACACAGCGAAAATTTTCAAAAACATCAGCTAACAAAAGTACATCTGTCTTTAAATATAAATCGGAGTATTCACCCAGCGTTTGAATGTGGAACTGCTCCCAGATATGTTGTGCATGTAAATAGTCATCATCACTAATATCTGCTGAATTCAGCGAGCTGTAAAAGGATTGTTTCGATGGTAAGGCACGTTCTTCGAGGCGGTCTAAGCAGTCGAGATATTCGTAACAAAAAACACCCTTACGCCGAAGTAAATTAAACTGCGCTTCTTCAGGGAAAACGCGTCGAATTTCCGTAAATTGTTCAGGCTGTAAATGACTAGAAAGTTTATCGAGGCTACTCGCCATAAAGCGAAACGAGTCAAGGAATCTCAGTTTTATAGAATGCTCAGCATCTACTTTTACAGACTTTGCAAACGCAATGTACCGCTCTTTATTCTGAGGGATTATATCTACTTTTTCATCCGAAGCTCCAAATTGTGAAATGATGAAATGAGAGTCGTAACCAGATAAGTTATGAAAAATTACAGGGATAAATTTAGGAACTCTATACTTAAGATTACAGCTATAATGAGCGGCACATCTGTAGAAACCAGTTAAATGATCATGATCAAAAACTTTAGGGTCATTTTCGGAAAATTCCCCATCACAAATGCTACACTTTGTAGCACGTTCATGATCATTTAACTGAATTTCGGTGAGTGGCTTCATAGGAATATTACTATTCAGAATACGACCGAGACGAACTGCATCACTTTCAAGTCTTTCTAAAAATACTTTAGCAGCATCATGTCCTCGATACAGCTCTAACTTGTTAAGCGTACTATCGTAACTACACTTGATGTAATACGCGAAGCTATACGGGACATGCATGTGCGTAGTATTAGTGAAAGAGTTGTCAGGATTAGGTGAGCATGTGTTGCATGGCGTGAGGATGGCTTCAAAGTCTGCATAAATCACGAACGGTACCCACATCTGCTTGTGAAAATTTGTAAATTTTAAAACATTATTGCCTGTAGTAGGTATCTCTGTACGTACATGATTGCAGTCATTCTTGGAATGCTTCGTTAACTGATCTTCATTTCTGAAATACTGCAAGCATCCATCACATAGCCACTTTTTACACCTTTCTTTGGATAACTGACTGCCAACAAGTCTACTCAGATTTTTAATCCAGCAAAAGTGGCTATTCTCACTGTTTTCAATATAGAGTAAATTAACGTGAGTACTCTTCTTATGACATGTATAATACAGAGGACCTACTACGGACTTTTTCTCTACACCATACACATTGATACTAATGTTATTTAGTTCCTCAAAGCGCTTAATATCCTTTAACTGTACGGGAAATTCTATACTATCGAAATTTAGCTGCGTTGAATAGTGTGGATAGGATGATGTTCTCTTAGCTACGTCTGATTTCGCAGGATTTAAAGCCGACATCACCGCCCATGCGAAACATGCTTCGTCATTGTTTTGGATGTTTACAACAGCTTTTCTTTGTTGAATCCATGTCGGCAGCTCGATGTACGATGAACCTCGCATGGGATTGTACTTATTGATGTTAACTTCTAGATACATTATCTCAACTAAAGCCCACCCTGATTCCTTTTCCTGAAATCCCTCGCTCTTAGTTGAAATAATGTTAGAGACATCCCTAAGTACATCACCAAAATTAGTCGACTCACTTATGACAAAATTCTTCGTATTAAATGATTTAATGTCCGTTATTTCGGATTCATCCGTGCTTTTAATGTACAAGGCGAAAAGTTCAAAATTAACTTTAAATAAACTATGATTGGACAAAGATTTAGCAAGAAGCTGTTGTACATCCGGTTGAACGCAATTTAAAAAGTTTGAAGTGCTCTGAAACTTTTGACTGGTGCGAATTCGGTAACTAGCAATCCTACTTTTAAATGCTGTATTAATTTCCTCGATGTTTGCGTTACTACCACTTCTACACGCATTATTTTTATGCGCATTACTCCGTAAGTGTCCCTGAAAATGCGAAGATGGTACATCAGTGTTACAGTGCTCGCAGTGAATAGTTTGAAGTTCATTTTTCCTAGGTTTTTTACTACTAGTACTTTCTACAGCTACATCAGTAGCTGCACGCTTTTTCCCTACTACTACCTGAGGGCAAGTAGATATTTGATGTACCTCTGCTAAGTGAGCCTGGTATTGCTCTACATTAGCGAAGTACAGCCCGCAAACATCACATAAAGCAGATGTTATGCTAGGGTGTTTTGCTTTTATATGACGTGCGAGGTTATCCTGTCTTGCGAACGTTGCCTTACACTGTTCGCAGGGGAACATAGTAGGGTTATAGTCGCAAGCAGATAGCTGATGATGTTTTGTTTTTACATGGCGTGCAAGGCTGTCACGTCTTGTGAACATTGCCTTACACAGCTCGCATGGGAACATAGTGTCTTCTCTTTCTTCGAATAAAGTGTTTAGGTGAACAGCGTATGCAACAAGTTCTGAAAAGAGAACAACCAATAGAGATTAGCCTAAAGTTGCGATGTTCAACCTATAGAGGTTGGACATGGCTGTGAGTTAGGCCTATAGCATGAGGATTGAAGAGAACGACTAAAGTTACGATGTTCGGAAGAAACCAAGTTTCAACCTGTTGAGGACAGACATAGCTACGTGTGCGTGTTTGAAATTATACTACGTCTATAGTATGTAGATTAAAGAGAACAACTATTTATCAATAGACTAAAGTTACGATGTTCGGAAGAAACCAGGTTTAAGCCTGTTGAGGACGGACATAGCTATGTACGCACCTCGTCTATAGTATGTAGGTTGAAGAGAACAATTATTTATGATTAGCTTAAAGTTACGGAAGAAACCAAGTTTAAGCCTGTTGAGGGCAGACATAGCTATGTACGCACCTCGTCTATAGTATGTAGATTAAAGAGAACAACTATTTATCAATAGACTAAAGTTACGGAAGAAACCAAGTTTCAGCCCGTTGAGGGCAGACATAGCTATGTACGCACCACGTCTATAGTATGTTGATTAAAGAGAACAACTATTTATGATTAGCTTAAAGTTACGGAAGAAACCAAGTTTCAGCCCGTTGAGGGCAGACATAGCTATGTGTACGTGTTTGAAATTATACCACGTCTATAGTATGTTGATTAAAGAGAACAACTATTTATGATTAGCTTAAAGTTACGATGTTCGGAAGAAACCAACTTTCAACCTGTTGAGGGCAGACATAGCTATGTGTGCGTGTTTGAAATTATACTACGTCTATAGTATGTAGATTAAAGAGAACAACTATTTATCAATAGACTAAAGTTACGATGTTCGGAAGAAACCAAGTTTAAGCCTGTTGAGGACGGACATAGCTATGTGTGCGTGTTTGAAATTATACCACGTCTATAGTATGTAGATTAAAGAGAGCAACTATTTATCAATAGCTCAAAGTTACGATGTTTTAGAAGAAACCAATTTTCAGCCCGTTGAGGGTAGATATAGCTATGTGTGCGTGTTTGAAATTATACCACGTCTATAGCGTGAGGATTAAAGAGAACAACTATTTATCAATTGCTTAAAGTTACGATGTTTTAGAAGAAACCATGTTTCAGCCTGTTGAGGATAGACATAGCTATGTACGCACTACGTCTATAGTATGTAGATTAAAGAGAACAACTATTTGTCAATAGCTTAAAGTTACGGAAGAAACCAAGTTTCAGTCAGTTGAGGGCAGACATAGCTATGTGTACGTGTTTGAAATCATACCACGTCTATAGTATGTTGATTAAAGAGAACAACTATTTATGATTAGCTTAAAGTTACGATGTTCGGAAGAAACCAACTTTCAACCTGTTGAGGGCAGACATAGCTATGTGTGCGTGTTTGAAATTATACTACGTCTATAGTATGTAGATTAAAGAGAACAACTATTTATGATTAGCTTAAAGTTATGATGTTTTGGAAGAAACGAATTTTCAGTCAGTTGAGGGCAGACATAGCTATGTACGCACTACGTCTATAGTATGTGGATTAAAGAGAACAACTATTTATGATTAGCTTAAAGTTACGATGTTCGGAAGAAACCAATTTTCAGCCAGTTGAGGGCAGACATAGCTATGTGTACGTGTTTGAAATTATACCACGTCTATAGCGTGAGGATTAAAGAGAACAACTATTTATCAATAGACTAAAGTTACGATGTTTTAGAAGAAACCAAGTTTCAACGAATAGAGGTCAGACATACCTTAAAATCTTCGCGCTGCAAACTGTTACTCGGATGTATAAAATGCGTGCGTTCAAGCCTGAAACTCGAATGATAATATTCTGGTCGTACCTAAAAAAGAAGAAACATATATGAATGTAGTGTAGGGTGCATCATCTAACGTAATTATCTTTACAACTCAAAGTTCGAAAACATACCTTTTAAAAAAAATGCACGTGCTGCAGACTGTTACTCGGATGAATAAAATTGCGTACTTTCGAACGGTACCTAAAAAGAAAAGAACATATATGAATGTAGATGTCTAGCGTAGAAGTTGCTTTGCAAATAAAAAAAAGGTAATTAACAGTTCTACCTTACCTTAAGCTGAAGAATAATATTCACTGCAGACGGGAGATGCGTGTGTACGTAATAAACGCATACAGAGAACTGTGAGCACTTCGCTGCTTGTTACCAAGCGGATATGATAATCGCTGAGCTGACAACTGCGGTACAGTCGGAACGAATGCAAACAAGAGCTCCCACCTGCAGGCTGACGTATTCAAACCTCCTGTTGATGCCGAGGTGTCAGAATTTAAGAGTTCGAGCCTTGGAAAGTTAGCGCGCGATCCTCGACTTCTCGAGGGTACATACGCGGTATTCCTTACCTGTAGGTATTGAGCTAAAGCTAGATCATGTAATGACGATCGCGCAGGCCCCCCTCGCCTAGCATTTACGGCTTCTAGTTCGAACCCGCTATCCCCCGAAGTAGTAAGAATGATTGGAGAGTGTTGAGGGTGATTCATTCGTCGGATGGAGGCGTTAAGCTATGTGCAGGCTTCTTCTAGTCAGGGTACGCGATTCAAATCCTGGCAACTTATACCGTCGGGAAGGGCATCCGGCTAGATCATGCAATGACGATCACGCAGGTCCCTCGCCTAACATTTACGGCTTCCAGTTCGAACCCGCTATCTTCCGAAGTAGCGAGAATGATTGAAGAGTGTTTGAGGGTGATTCATTTGTTGGATGGAGGTGTTAAGCTGACTTCTTCGGTAGGAGTAGGCTATGTCGGGATATCGATTTAAAATCCTAGTCAGGAAGGGCAACCGGTCGTATAAAACTATGGTGTGAGGCGGGGTGTGTGTAAAAGCTAGCAATAAGTAAGGCCTGTTGATGGGGACGTTAAACCTTGTGCAGACTCCTTCGAAAATGATTTTTTGAGTACATGACTTGACGGTGATTCATTTGTCGGATGGAGGCAATAAGCCTTGTGCAGGCTTCTTCTAGTCAGGAGTAGGCTATGTGTCGGTACTGGGATATCTAGTTATAAAACCCGCTACAACAAATTTATCGCGTATACTGCGATTTAAAATCCTAGTCAGGAAGGGCAGCCGGTCGTATAAAACTATGGTGTGAGGCGGGGTGTGCAAAAAAGCTAGCAATAAGTAAGGGCTGTTGATGGGGACGTTAAACCTTGTGCAGACTCCTTCGAAAATGATTTTTTGAGTACAAGACTTGACAGTGATTCATTTGTCGGATGGAGGCAATAAGCCTTGTGCAGGCTTCTTCTAGTCAGGAGTAGGCTATGTGTCGGTACCGGGATATCTAGTTATAAAACCCGCTACAACAAATTTATCACGTATACTGCGATTTAAAATCCTAGCCAGGAAGGGCAGCCGGTCGTATAAAACTATGGTGTGAGGCGGGGTGTGCAAAAAAGCTAGCAATAAGTAAGGGCTGTTGATGGGGACGTTAAACCTTGTGCAGACTCCTTCGAAAATGATTTTTTGAGTACAAGACTTGACAGTGATTCATTTGTCGGATGGAGGCAATAAGCCTTGTGCAGGCTTCTTCTAGTCGGGAGTAGGCTATGTGTCGGTACCGGGATATCTAGTTATAAAACCCGCTACAACAAATTTATCACGTATACTGCGATTTAAAATCCTAGTCAGGAAGGGCAGCCGGTCGTATAAAACTATGGTGTGAGGCGGGGTGTGCAAAAAAGCCAGCATTAAGTAAGGGCTGTTGATAGGAGGCGTTAAACCATGTGCAAGCTCCTTCACCAGGAGAAGCCTACATGCCGGTACCGTGCAGGTTCTTTCGATAGGAGTAGGCACTGTGTGTGTTTTAACCTCTCCGTACAATCATGATAGTTTACGTTAGGAACTTACATAGGCTAAATGCTACACATTCCGTGGCAGAGCCAGGAATCGAACTCGGACCTCCGAGGGTAGCAGCTAACTACTGCACTACAGAGGAGGACTATTTCAGAATATTTTACAACCTTAATTAGTACTGTGTTTTAAGAGCTTGAATGGTACTCAGCTAAGAAGACGTTCGCGAGTTACAAGCCGCTTATCAGTGTCCTCGCTCAAGGTCGAGCCGGAAGATACGTGTACAATTTCAGCTAACACGCGCATTCCACACAACTCGCTCAGAATGACTGTGCCGATACTTCGAGGACTGTAGAACAAATCTATAGCCTACAGTATGCATGCCTCTCACCCGGTAGTCTCGGGTTCGATTCTCTTGGGAATAAAAATGTGTTTAAATCACATGAATGTGTTGAGTTGTCCTTCCTGATGCAAAACTAGCAGTATCTAACCTCATACACCATAGTTTTACGACCGGTTGCCCTTCCTGACAACTCGGATTAAGAATCTGTTTTACAACGTCTAACACGGGGAATCGGGGATTTACAGCTAGATGCACTTCTTAGATTTTAAATCACGAACTATTGTTTTACGGCCGGATGTCCTTCCTGACGCAAAACTAAGATTTTAAATCGCAAGAATTTGTTTTAAGACTAGTCGTCCTCCCTGATGCAAAACTAGTAGTATCTAAGCTCTTGGTTGCCCTTCCTGACAACTCGGATTAAGAATCTGTCGAGAATCGGGGATTTACAGCTAGCTTAGATTTTAAATCACGAACTAACAAGAGCACGTCGAATTTGCCACCACCGGGGCAGCACTGTTCTCTCTGGATTAAAAGCTTTGTTTCCAAACAAGAGCACGTGGAATTTGCCGTCACCGGGGCAGCACGGTGATTAAAGATGGTGGATGACAGCTCTGTCAGAAAAGCACATGGGTTTGTAAAGCATTTAGAATTTGTCGCCACCACATAGAGTGTAGCACGGTGATTAAAGATGGCGGATGACAGCTGTCAAAAAAGCACATGGCTTTGTTTCCACGTGGAATTTGCCGTCACCGGGCAGCACGGTGATTAAAGATGGCGGATGACAGCTGCACATAGCCTTGTTTCCACGTGGAATTTGCTGTCACCGGGCAGCACGGTGATTAAAGATGGTGGATGACAGCTGTCAAAAAAGCACATGAGTATGTTTTCAAACAAGAGCACGTGGAATTTTTCAATTTGCCACCACCACATAGAGGGCAGCACTGTTCTCAAAGATGGCGGATGACAGCTGTCAAAAAAGCACGTGAGTATGTTTTCAAACAAGAGCACGTGGAATTTTTCAATTTGCCGCCACCACATAGAGGGCAGCACTGTTCTCAAAGATGGCGGATGACAGCTGTCAAAAAAGCACGTGAGTATGTTTTCAAACAAGAGCACGTGGAATTTGCCGCCACCACATAGAGGGCAGCACTGTTCTCTCTGGATTAAAGATGGCGGATGACAGCTGTCAGAAAAGCACATAGGTTTGTAAAGCACATAGAATTTACCGCCACCACATAGAGTGCAGCACTGTTCTCTCTAGATTAAAGATGGCGGATGACAGCTAACGAAATTGCCCGCAGCACAGTGCTCAAAGATGGCGGATGACAGCTGTCAAAAAAAAGCACGCGGCTTTGTTTCCCAACAAGAGCACATAGAATTTTTCAAATTGCCGCCACCACATTTCAAAGGTATCTAGCTAAAGAGTACAGCACTGTGCTCTGTTGATTAAAGATGGTGGATGGTAGCTGTCAAAAAAAAGCACGTGGGTTTGTTTCCAAACAAGAGCACGTGGAATTTGCCGTCACCACATAGAGGGCAGCACGGTGCTCTCTGGATTAAAGATGGCTGCTGTCACGTGGAATTGTCTGCTACCACAGGTATCTAGCTAAAGAGGGCAGCACTGAGGTTTGCGATGCAATATGGCTGCTGTCAAAAAAGCATTTTTCAAATTATCCGCCACCACATTTCAAAGGTAAGTAGCTAAAGAGGGCAGCACTGTGCTCAAAGATGGCGGATGACAGCTGCACGTGGCTTTGTTTACCTCGCGCTAGTTAGGTTAAGTTGGTAGCACTAAGGTTTAGACCCGTCAAGATGGCAGCACTGTCGATGACAGGTGACGAATTTTGCAGCTACTGCGATATAGAGGGCAGCACAGTGCTTTGTGGTTTAAAGATGGCGGATGACAGCTGTCAAAACAGCACGTAGCTGTCAAAAAGCACGTGGCTTTGTTTACCTCGCGCTAGTGAGGTTAAGTTGGTACCACTAAGGTTTAGGTCCATCAAGATAGCAGTACTGAGGTTTGCGATGCGTTGTTGTCTGTCAAAAAGCACGTGGCTTTGTTTACAAATCTGTCAAAAAGCACGTGGCTGTCAAAAAGCACGTGGCTTTGTTTATCTCGAGCTAGTTAGGTTAAGTTGGCACTACTGAGGTTTAGGCCCGTCAAGATGGCAGTACTGAGGTTAGCGATGCGTTGTTGTCGATGACAGCTGTCAAAAAGCACGTGGCTTTGTTTACAAATTCAAATTTCGCGCTAGTTAGGTTAAGTTGGCAGTACTGTCGCGCTAGTTAGGTTAAGTTGGCAGTACTGGAAGAGGCCACTGGCTGAGGTGGAGGTGGCCACTGGGAGCCGGAGGTGGCGGTGGCCGCAGAATCCCTGTATTATACTACTGATCTGCATTAAGGGCTGTCACCAAGTGGCAGATTGCTTGTAAGTAGCTAACTTGGTCTTTTCTAAAATAAAGGTCTGACATCGTGGTTAGCAGGTTCGAGTGCCGTTGGTCGAAAGATAAATATAATAATGTTGCTGGCTTTACGTCCCAGTAACTACTTTTATGGTTTAAGGGGACGCCTGGCTGCCGGAATTTAGTCCCGCAGGACTTATTTTACGTGCCAGTAAATCCACCGACACAAAGCTGACGTATTTGAGCACGTTCAAATACCACCGGACTGAGCCAGGATCGAACCTGCCAAGTTGGAGTCGGAAGACCAGCACCTCAACCGTCTGAACCACTTAGCCTGGATGAACAAAAAAAAAAAAAAAAAAAAAAAAAAAAATCACCATCAGAATGTTGGCCAGCAGGGTAGGAAAGTTGGTGGTAGACAGTTTCTAATCACTAGATTGCATGCCAAAAGCCTGGATTCAAATCCAAACCTTTTCGCAGTGTTCAAATTGAGTGAGGGGATATGATGCTGTTGATGGTGATTCGGCCGTCGGATGGCGACGTAAAGCATTGAGCAGACCTCTTGGTATTATACGAGAGGAGTAGGGTACGTGGCGAAACCGGGCTTCATCTCTCCCTCCTTCATTTTCATAATCCCACATCCAGACGCGCAGGCCGCCCACGGGTGTCAGGTAGAAAGACCTGCACCAGGCAAGCCGAACACGTCCTCGGAAACTCCTGGTACTAATAGGACACGATAAGTAAGTAGGCCTACGTCGTAAATAATTTCAGAGAATTAGGATTTTTTTGCTATTGGCATTACGTCGCACCGACACAGACAGGTCTTAAGGTTACAATGGGATAGGAAAGGGCTAGGAATGGGAAGGAAGCAGCCCTGGTCTTAATTAAAGTACAGCCCCAGCATTTGCCTGGTGTGAAAATGGGAAACCACGGAAAACCGTCTTCAGGGCTGCCGACAGTGGGATTCGAACCCACTATCTCCCGGATGCAAGCTCAGGGCCGCTCGCCTCTAACCGCATGACCAACTCGCCCGGTGGGAAAAGACGTAAACGCATCACCATGTTTCGTGTTGTAAAACGAGTTTCCCCCCGAAGTGTTATGTAAAGTAGGGGCAGTAGCTGCTTATAGATCTTATTGAAATGGCATTGCACTTCGTTTAGCTTACCTTATCTTGGGTGATGACACAACTTATCAAATGACAATATGCTTGTCAACGCCGGTCGCATCCGGCACGGTTACAGATTATGCGGTCGCTAGTGGCACGGGTCGCATGCGGCATGGTCGCATCTGGCACGCCACCTTGCCACCACTGAACTCGTTATGTAAACAAATAGACGTATCCTTCCTTAAGAAATCCCCGACAGATAACACACCCTTCTTCCCTTTTACACCGCCTGCGGCCTAATTACAGCTCTGTTAAGAGAGTCCAAGGAGTTACTCTTGTCCCTTCCCTCGCCAGAACAACCTCGTATTTGGAATCTTCTATCATCTGAGGTAAAACTGCTTCCTCTTCCTCACTTCCTCCGCGCAGTAAAGAAAATGTAGGCCTATATGCAAATAGAAACCCATATGTGATGTATATAACTTGTATAAATTAGAATTGCAAGAAAGTTGGGTGCAAGTACAGTTGAATGTGTATGCGTGCGCGCATTGGAGTAGTTGTGGATGAGTGTGCATACGGGGTATGAGTGAGAGTATAAATGGCTGGGTCTTCTTACTCTAATATGTATGGCATAAATCTAAGATAATTATTACCTTCTAAGAGTGCAGTGTTTCGAGTGTATATGTAAATTTAAAATTGTCTACATATATGTAAATATTCAGTGAAATGAAATGTCGTATGGCTTTTAGTGCCGGGATATCCCAGGACGGGTTCGGCTCGCCAGGTGCGGGTCTTTCTATTTGACTCCCGTAGGCGACCTGCGCGTCATGATGGGGATGAAATGATGATGAAGACAGCACATACACCCAGCCCCCGTGCCATTAGAATTAACCAATTAAGGTTAAAATCCCCGACCCGGCCTGGAATTAAACCCGGGACCCTCTGAACCGAAGGCCAGTACGCTGACCGTTCAGCCAACGAGTCGGACAAATATTTAGTAGAGTTTATGTACACATACATGTGGGGATGGAGGCACTTCCGTGTATGTGGGGCTTCATCTACCACCCCTAAATTGTACACGTGCAATTTCAGGAAAATAAAAAATAATAGTAATAATCCGTATTATCACTCTCCAAACACGTACGCCTGTTTGTCCAAACAACGATGTTGATCATACCAGCACCAGAAATACACAAATAATATTTTACGTAGGATTACATCAGTTGCTAATACTTTCCGCATCGTACAAGTAGATTTTAAAGATTTTTTTCATTTTTCTTTTCCGTTTCCGCGTTGAGGATATTCCGCATTACACAAAAGTAAGAACATTATAACGCCGTAAGCTTCGCCGGGACCGAGAAAAGATTCCGCAACGGACAAGTTTTCGCTTTATCCAAGTTCTGCTTTGTTTCACTCTATCTACAAAAGATACTTACCAGATGGCTACTCTGCGCCATGTGGGCGAGTCGACACATCTGTTGACTGATTCTTTAGTGATATCCATTCTTTCATAGATACTGTCGACTGTTTGAATGGTGCGCCCTGAGCTCATCATAATGTGTTCATCTTAATATTATTTAAATAAAAGTAAATTCAGCATGGTGTAATAAATAGTTTGGCCACGGGAAGTAATCTTTTACGTTACGAGTGAGATGTTTAGAGCCGAGCCGAAGGCGAGGGCGAAATTTCGAAATAATAATAATAATAATAATAATAATAATAATAATAATAATAATAATAATAATAATAATAATAATAATAATAATAATAATAATAATGATAAATAATGTTTGATCCATCCATTGTTGTTTTCTTGTTTCGTTGTTCTTGTCTCGCTAGGAAAGGTATAACGGATGTGTACATAGGGTTATGTTGTAATAAAACATAAAAATGAATGTTATTTGAAGCATCAAACAGTTCACTAAACTACCTGAGCCGTAAACATGATCCTCTGGTCCTGGATTCATGAAGCAGCAAACAGTTCACTAAACTACCTGAGCCGTAAACATGATCCTCTGGTCCTAGATTCATGAAGGTAATTCGAAATTTATGATATACTGTAATATGTGCGATATTTGTTACTTTCATAGATCTGTCTCTGTCTTATCCTTGGCTTTGACAATATGAAAGTGACTGAGGTATGAGCGATGCTAGTAATGCCATTCCTTCTGCAGCCAGTGTGAAAATGTTGCTCACCGGATCTGTTGGTGCATGTATTTCAGTGGGCTTGGCAGACTGATATGTAATAGCAATTTCTGGCTCAGTGAGGAAAGCAATGGGAAACTACCTCACTCCTCATTTTCCTGATACGCCTCTTCAGTGATGCCTTGGCCATTTATGACAGCTGATGGCAGAGCTGTTGAGGATCCAACCAGCCTTAGGGCTGAAGACTGAACATACATAAGTTACATGCGATATTTATCTGTTGGAAATGGATTAACCTATTCAATGGTGAACATGGTGATGGCGGCAGGTTACTTGAGTTGGGAATTCAGAGACAATTTTTTGAGCAGATGGGTGCGGCACCACGGTGATGGGCGGGGAAACAATTCACAAGGCTGAGTTTGGTGTTCTTTGATTCATGATCTCTCTGACTACTCGTGTTTACGTTACTGTTAAGCGGAGATCAACCAATCAGAGACAATTTATAATGAAACAGTGCAGAAAATAATTACAGTGCGTATCTTTTGAGTACGGGAAGGAAGCAATTATGTCATAGTATAAAATATAGTATTTTACGATAAAAGAGTGAAACATGTTTCACTTATTCGTTTCGAAACATCTGAACTCATTCGTAAAACCTCATTTGTAACGTAAATAACTTCTTCCTGCTATCAGCATGTTACAAATAACTCTGTAATTGTTTTGCCTTTTTTTATAATGTTATTTGTTTTACGTCCCATGAACTACTCTTTTACGGTTTTCGGTGACGCCGAGGTGCCGGAATTTAGTCCCACAGGAGTTCTTTTTACGTGCCAGTAAATCTACCGACACGAGGCTGACGTATTTGAGCACCTTCAAATATCACCGGACTGAGTCAGGATCGAGCCTGCCAAGTTGGGGCCAGAAGGCCAGCGCCTTAACCGTCTGAGCCACTCAGCCCGGTTTTGCCTTTTACTGCAAAGAAATAAAAGTCACCATGAAGTCAGATCATCGAAGCCAGCGCATTACGCGAACTGAAATATTAAGTTTATGTGTATCTTCCACTAGATCTACAAAGAGAACTGACATTGTTGTCATAAATCCCCATACATACATACATGCATAGCTGTGGAGCCAGACCCTACGACACGCCTTGAAAATAATAGGTGTCAGGCCGCAAAAGATGACACAGAGAAATGAGACATTTTGAATCATATATCCCCTACTTTATCCAGCATTACAACATACAGCCAGACAATTAGTCTGTTACGGGGCTGCTGTTTGGTAGCAGAGGCAGTATGGCCAAAATAATATACTTGGAACACCTTGAATGAATGAGGAATTAGGCATAGCATCACAATTGGTGTAAACAAGGACTACACATCCCCCTTCATCACCTGCATTTTTGATGGCTGTGTTTCGGTTTCAGCTCATCACCTTAGATCTGGTGGAAGATTCACCTAATCCCGCCATTTCAGTTCGTGTAATGCGCTGTCTTAGATGATCTGACTTTATGGTGTCGTTCCTCAACTTTTGACATCAATATGTGTTATGGCTGCGGATCACCTGGACATTTGCGTCACGAAACTAGCGATACAAAATATGTGAGGCGATGTTACCTAGCAACCGTGCAGGCTGTGATGTGAAGTATTGATGGACGACCATGACTGAGAGACATATTATCAAAGAGGGGCGTTAGAGTGCGGATGGTCGATGTGATCTTGCTGGCTGTCATGTGAACTACTGATGGATGACCATGACTGACAGAAATATGCTGTAGAAGGATATTTTATCAAATTATATTGGTCTGGTTATTTCATTCGTGGAAGTTTCATAGGCACTGAATCAGTGCCCCCCCCCCCCCCGCTTTCAAAGCACTGAAACCTACACTTCTCGACTTCAAATTCCATTTGTCTCTAGGTGCAAAATTAATTAATCATAGCGGCCCCGGTCTAGAAAGCCAAGAATAACGGCCGAGAGGATTCGTCGTGCTGACCACACGACACCTCGTAATCTGCAGGCCTTCGGGCTGAGCAGCGGTCGATTGGTAGACCAAGGCCCTTCAAGGGCTGTAGTGCCATGGGGTTTGGTTTGGTTTGGTCATAAATTCATGTATAATGTTGTATGGACTTTAGGATTAAACTTATGAAGATAATAGCATTCTCTTTTCCCCATCGATGATCGATAATTCGTATAATTATATTTCTTTGGGAAAAAAAGATCATAAATATGTTTTTCAATAAATTAATTTCAAATTGATAATGATTAATTAATTTTGCACCTAGAGACAAATGGAATTTGAAGTACGGCCCTGTAGGAAAGAAACGCAAGTCAGAAGAATTTTAGACCCTTTTGTTTCAGCAAGTAACCAATGCAATTGTACGTTCTAAGAACTATTCAACTTCAGTAGAAAAGACCAAGAAGATATTGAATAAACATGGCTCTGCACAAAATATGTTTACACTTCCGGGACCTCAGCCCTCGTATAGAGGGTGATGTGAATCTTCCATTTGATTCTTTCATTCGGCATCAGTTGTCTCTTTCCTTCGTATATCGGGAGGTGAGACTGGGTGGGGATTCTGAACAGGTGTCGATTTGAGGCCTCCTGTAATAATGGGACTGGGTGGAGAATCTGAACAGGTTCGTTTTGAGGCACCCTGTAATAATGCGACTGGGTGGAGATTCTGAACAGGTGTCGATTTGAGGCATCCTGTAATAATGCGACTGGGTGGAGATTCTGAACAGGTGTCGATTTGAGGCATCCTGTAATAATGCGACTGGGTGGAGATTCTGAACAGGTGTCGATTTGAGGCATCCTGTAATAATGCGACTGGGTGGAGATTCTGAACAGGTGTCGATTTGGGGCATCCTGTAATAATGCGACTGGGCGGAGTTTCTGAACAGGTGTCGATTTGAGGCCTCCTGTAATAATGCGACTGAGTGGAGATTCAGAACAGGAGTTGGCTTGGGGCATCCTGTAATAATGGGACTGAGTGGAGTTTATGAACAGGTGTCGATTTGAGGCCTCCTGTAATAATGGGACTGGGTGGAGAATCTGAACAGGTTCGTTTTGAGGCATCCTGTAATAATGCGACTGGGCGGAGGTTCTGAACAGGTGTCGATTTGGGGCATCCTGTAATAATGGGACTGGGTGGAGATTCTGAACAGGTGTCGATTTGAGGCATCCTGTAATAATGCGACTGGGTGGAGATTCTGAACAGGTGTCGATTTGGGGCATCCTGTAATAATGCGACTGGGTGGAGAATCTGAACAGGTGTCGATTTGGGGCATCTCGTAATAATGAAACTGGGTGGAGATTCTGAACAGGTGGCGATTTGAGGCATCTCGTAATAATGAAACTGGGTGGAGATTCTGAACAGGTGTTGGTTTGGGGCATCCTGTAATAATGCGACTGGGTGGAGATTCTGAACAGGAGTTGGCTTGGGGCATCCTGTAATAATGGGACTGGGTGGAGATTCTGAACAGGTGTCGATTTGAGGTATCCTGTAATAATGGGACTGAGTGGAGATTCTGAACAGGTGTCGATTTGGGGCATCCTGTAATAATGCGACTGGGTGGAGGTTCTGAACAGGTGTCGATTTGGGGCATCCTGTAATAATGGGACTGGGTGGAGATTCTGAACAGGTGTCGATTTGAGGCATCCTGTAATAATGCGACTGGGTGGAGATTCTGAACAGGTGTCGATTTAGGGCATCCTGTAATAATGCGACTGGGTGGAGATTCTGAACAGGTGGCGATTTGAGGCATCTTGTAATAATGAAACTGGGTGGAGATTCTGAAGGGGTGTTGGTTTGGGACATCCTGTAATAATGCGACTGGGTGGAGATTCTGAACAGGTGTTGGCTTGGGGCATCCTGTAATAATGCGACTGGGTAGAGATCCTGAACAGGTGTCGATTTGGCGCATCCTGTAATAACGCATTTTACCGCACAGTTTGTGCCTGAATCATAACTACCATAAATTTGTGTTAAACTGATAAATGGATTACTACTTCGTTACACAATTATTTCAGTAACATCACCATCAGAATGTTGGAAAAACTATGTTTTCCTTCTTCTGTAATATTCACCTTTTATGACTCAGTACCTTTCCCATGTCAATGCCTCAATTTATTTATTAACACACCGAGATCGATAACTGCAGTCGCTTAAGTGCGGCCAGTATCCAGTGTTCGGGAGATAGTAGGTTCGAACCCCACTGTCGGCAGCCCTGAAGATGGTCTTCTGTGGATTCCCTTTATCACACCAGGCAAATGAGGGGCTGTACCTTAATTAAGGCCACGGCTGCTTCCTTCCCATTTACAGCCCTTTCCTGTCTCATCGTCGCCATAAGACCTATCTGTGTCGGCACGATGTAAAAAATAATTTGTATTTATTAACAAGAAAAGTGCGCTCAAGTGGAGTATTATTGTACAAAAATAAAGAGCATCAGTTTAGTACTCGCTATAGCCTGTAAGAGATTTTATTCTATTTGCACGTATTATTTGATATTTCCTACAGCTCTGTCCGTATAGCACACACTGGCATTCTTCGTTGGGTTCATGGGATCTCTTGCTCACGAGCATGTTTTGTGATGGAACCCATGGATTTTTGTTCTTGTTGTGACGTGTCTCTAGCTGTTGCACTCCGTTTCCCTTCCCAGCCGTCATTCATCATGGCTGAAGTTGTGTAGAACTTTAGACCTATCTCCTTTTTTCTTCCTTTCTCTGATATTGACTAGCTCCTGGTAGGGTCTTGTGGATGGTAACCAGTGCTGTAGGTTGTTGTCCTCTACAAAGTAAGTCTCCTTTATAAGCTCATATACCAGTCATGAAGGCGCTGTTTTCCCGACTCCCGACTTGAGAACAATTAAGGAGCTACCTTACGGTGATACAGCGGGCCCCGTCTACAAAGCCAAGAACAGCGGACAAGAGGACTCGTCACGCTGACTGCACGTCATCTCGTAATCTGCAGGCCTTCAGTCTGAGCAGTCGCTTCGTAGACCAAGGTCCACAAGAACTGCAGTGCCACTGTACCAATAGATGTGGGCCGATGACCTTAGATGTTAGGCCCTTTTAAACAACAAGCACCACCAACATCATCATCATCATCATCATCACCACCACCACCACCACCAACAGACGTAAAACTCCCTTTACTATGGAGAGGGAGGTATATTTATATGTGACACTTTGGGCGAAAAGACACTCAAAGTCGGCAATGAAAATTTTACAGCAGAGCTTAACAAAAGTGGCGGGGGTGTCAAAATTGCATTTCTATGTTTTTTGACTTCTTGCGCTACGTACGGCTCTTCTTAACAAACTACACTGAGTGACCAAAAGTCATGAGAAGACACTGAATGTGATGTTAATAACCAATTGCTCCTCCGCGAGCCCTCAAAACGGCAGCAATACGGCGAGGCATCGACTCTACAAGGTGTTGGAATCGTTCTGGAGGGATCTGGACCCACGCATCCTGCACTGCTACCCACAGTTGGTCTTGTGTAGTTGGTGCCGGGTTCATGGAGCGTACAGCAGCATCGACAGCATCCCATAAATCAGGGCCTCTCAAACGCCCAAAATCTCACGCGTGCAAATCGAGGCGCAAGAGCTCCGTGCACTGTGCATCGCTCCCGCTCGGCACAGCTCGGACCAACGCTTCGTCTCTGGGCTACTCGGCTAAGCTCGGCTAAGCTCGGCTCAACTCGGCTCAATTCGGCTCGGATTTAGAGTGCTACGCACCAAGTGAGGAAGAGGGAGCCAGGGAGAGCGAGGGAGACAGGCGTGGGGAAAGAGAGAGACAGCGCTATTGCTCCAAATCGAGGAATGGGGGCCTGCACTCTGGTCAACCAAGCGAAGTCGTCTTTTGCACCGTGCACAGTGCATGCACCAAGCGCATGCAGCCTGAGAGGCCCTGCCATAAATGCTCAACTGGATTAAGATCGGAGGATCTGAAGGGCCAATCCATTGTCGTAACTTCACTGGAATGTTCCTCCAACCACCTGCGTGCCACCGCAGAGCGGTGACATAGCACTTTGTTCTGTTGAAACCTGACATCTTCATCAGGGTACTCTAGGGCCAGAAAGGAGTGCGGATGGTCTGGAAGAATGTCCACATAACGTGCACCTGCCAGCGCTCCCTGCAGCCGGGCAATGGGGCCTGATTGCGTCCATGAAAACGCCAAAAAGACCAGAATTGTGGCACCTCCCGCCTGGTCACAACCTTGTTGACACGCAGGACCCATAGCTTCATGGGGCATACGCTATGCTCTCAAGCGCCCATCAGCTCGATACAACTGGAACCGAGATTCAACGGACCATACCACACGCCGCCACTGTTCCATGGTCTATTGCCGATGTTCGTGGGACCATGCACGTCGCTGAGTTCTGTGTCGAGCTGTCAGCAAAGGGATACGAGTTGGTCGTCGGCTGGTGAAGCCTATGTGGTGCAGTTGCCTCCTTAACGGGCCCATAGACGTGCAATATTACTGCGCAAAATGGATTGTGCAATATACAGTATTGTTAGCTGCCCATAGACGTGCAATATTATTGCGCAATATCGGGGTTTGTGCAATATAACTGATAGTGCGTACTTAATATTGAAGGGTTGTACAATATATTGTGCTAAGCGGTCACAGACGTACAATATGAGTTGCAATATATAGTCAGTCCATGCCGTTATTTTGTTTGCTGAACATGTTGAGTGACACTGATCTTTGCTGCGTTTTGCTCGCCGTGCGCGTAAGTGCCAAAAAGAAGCAGAAACGGAAAAGGACAAGGGCCAAACAGTGGTTTCTGGACAGAGAAAGGTACACTCATGAAAATTTACTCACTGAACTGAGAAAATGCGAGCCAAATGATTTTCGAAACTTTCTGCGCATGAATGGTGAATTGTTTGATGAACTTATCGCTTTGGTTACGTCTCAAATCGAGAAAAAGAATACTATTACGCAGAGAATTGATTTTTTTAATAACTTCTTGTTTATCGGCGTTCGGGTATTTTTCGCAATATGTATCAATAAGCACCTCGTACTGTTCACTTTTTTTAACGCGATTACTGTAATCTTTGCTCTTAACGTCCCATAGAGCCGGAAGGTCATGGTACACTTCGACAAACTCCAAAAGTAACTTTTTCTCCTCCTGTTTGTCTGCCATCGCGATACGTTCTCCCCCACCTGTTGATAACAACTGGCGGGAGGACGGGATATTGCACAAGATTGCCAACACACGGCACAGTATTTTGTGGTTTGCGCAATATATTTCAAACTTCTTTGATTTCATACAATATATTGCACAACCCTTCAATACGAAGTACACACTATCAATTATATTGCACAAACCCCGATATTGCACAATAATATTGCACGTCTATGGGTCCCTTTACAGTCCTGATAGAAATGAGTTCCTGACTCTCAACATTCACCTGGACGGTAATCTGACTCACAGTGGCCCGCGTGCGGCGGTTTACGAGGGTGGTAACATTCTCTCTGCGATATTGATGATCCACCCTCGGAAACCCGAATTCGCGTGTAATCTCCGCAGTGCTATGACCCATGTGCCGTGATCTGATGATCATCCCACGTTCGAAGTTGGTTAACTCGCGATGTGTTGCCATCAACACGACGGTGGTGTCTGTGACAGACTGCGCAGCTGCGCCGCAGTTAACCGCAACGCTCAGGGTTCATACACGGCACATTTTATAATGGGACACCCCTTCCCGTGACTTTTTGCAACTCAGAGTAAGTTAAGCAGCAGTTCGAGTCTTCGCCTTTCGATGCCATGAAAACTCGGTTCAATACATCATCAGATATTCATTACTGATCGTTACTATTAAGAGAACACAATTATAGCTTTCACTAATTTTTTCACCTAGAATCTCGAAAATGAAAAATCCTACTTCAGGTCTTTTTCCGGGCAACGGGTCATATTTACAGAATTTATTTTCAAGTCTTAAGAAATGACACTGGAAGGCTTTCAAAACAGTCTGCAATGACAACCAGCACCAACATGACCCGCACTATTCCTAAGACAATAAAATTCCACCCAATTGAATCCAGTTGTGTCAATTGATTCCTCTCAGTAACCCATTCCAAGTGTGAACACAGATTAAAACAGTGTCCACTGGGCGAGTTGGTTGTGTGGTTAGGGGCGGGCAGCTGTGAGCTTGCATCCAGGAGATAGTGGGTTTGAACCCCACTGTCGGCAGCCCTGAGTATGGTATTCCGTGGTTTCCCATTTTCACACCAGGAAAATACTGGGGCTGTACCTTAATTAAGGCCATGGTCCTTCCTTCTCACTCCTAGGCCTTTCCTATCCCATCGTCACCAAAAGACCTATCTCTGTCGGTGCGAAATTAAACAAATATTAAAAAAAACGTGTCCGACTCTTGCAACGTCATATTACTGTACATGCTGATAAGCTTTGAAAAATGTGAATTACCGAGCAAGTTCGTTGTGTGGCACAGACCACGTAAATATTATTTTGCATTCAGGAGATGATGGGTTCGAACCCCAGCATCGGCAGTCTCGAACATGGTTTTCCGTGGTTTTCCACTTTCACACCAGGCACGGTTGTTCCCTTTCCAGTCCTTCCTCTCTTATCCTGTCGTCACCGGAGACGTATCCGAATGAGTGCAAAAAAAGAAAAGAAGAGCCTTAAGATTACAGACAATTTCAGGAATCAAACCTGAATTATCTAGGCTTGTCCAACAGAGCGTCCTATTTTGAGTATTGTTACCAAGTTTAATCTCTTTGATCGTTGCCGTAATACCTACCTGTGTCGGTGCGAGGTAAAGGAAATGTAAATAATAATAATAATAATAATAATAATAATAATAATAATAATAATAATAATAATAATAATAATAATAATAATAATAATAATAATAATAATAATAATAAATCTCCTTGAAAATACGCGTCCGCCTCTGTGGTGTAGTGGTTAGTGTGATTAGCTGCTACCCCCGGAGGCCCGGGTTCGATTCCTGGCTCTGCCACAAAATTTGAAAAGTTGTACGAGAGCTGGAACGGGGTTCACTCAGCCTCGGGAGGTCAGCTGAGTAGAGATGGGTTCGATTCCCACGTCAGCCATCCTGGAAGTGGTTTTCCGTGGTTTCCCACTTCTCCTCCAGGCAAATGCCGGGATGGTACCTAACTTCAGGTCATGGCCGCTTCCTTTCATCTTCCTTATCTATCCTTTCCAAACTTTTCATCCCCCACCAAGGACCTGTTCAGCATAGCAGGTGGGGCCGCCTGGGCGAGGTACTGGTCATTCTGCCCAGTTATATCCTCCGACCCAATTTCTCACGCTCCAGGACACTGCCCTTTATGCGGTAGAGGTGGGATCCCTCGCAGAGTCCGAGGGAAAAACCAACCCTGGAGGGTAAACAGCTTAATAAAGAAAGATACGTTTCGGAGGTATTCCGACAACTGAAGTAGCACTATGTCTTCTGGTATAGGCTAGAGCAATTTTGTTACTTTCCTTGATCTGTCTCTGTCTTATCCTTGGCTTTGACAATATGAAAGTGACTGAGGTATGAGCGATGCTAGTAATGCCATTCCTTATGCAGCCAGTCCCTGCTATGAATTGTGTGAAAATGTTGCTCATAGGGTCGGTTGGTGTATGCATTTCAGTGGGCTTGGCAAACTGATATGTAATAGCAACTTCTGGCTCGGTGACGAAAGCAACGGGAAACTACCTCACTCCTCATTTCCCTAGTACGCCTCTTCAGTGATGCCTAAGCCATCTATGACAGCTGATGGCAGAGCTGTTGAGCATCCAACCAGCCTTAGGGCTGAAGACTGAACATACGCATACAATAGCTATAAACGAGGATTACACGCAGTTGACTTTCAACAAATGTCAAAGGTTATACCTAATTCCACTACCTTCTTCATGCCAAACCTCGTGGACTGGTTCCGTCTTGCACCAATCATAGAAACAAATCTACTGTACCAATTGACTTACTAATTTTTTCCATGCAATTGGCATGAGCGTTTATTACATTCTCCATGAAAAAATTAAATTTCGATCTTTTTTTACTTACTACCTTCCTCATGTCAATACCTCAATTGTTTCAAGTGGACATCGAACTGCTCCTAGATCCTGGTAAAAATATCCCTGACCTGGCCGCAAATCGAACCTGGGGCGTCCAAGTTAGAGGCAGATTCGTTACCCCTAGACCACGTGGCTGGCGCAATAATTCAATATACCTCTTTGACTAGGTCACATCAAGCGAGTTGGCATGCGCTCAGGGGCGCGCAGTTGTGAGCTTGCGCTCGACATATAGTGGGTTCGAACCCGACTGTCGGCAGCCCGAAAGGTGGTTTTCCATGGCTTCCCATTTTCTCACCAGGCAAATGCCGGTGTTGTACATTAATTAAGGCCACGGTCGCTTCCTTTCCACACCTAGCCCTTTCCCATCGTCGACACAAGACCTATCTCTATCGATGCGACGTAAAGCAACTTGTAAAAAAAAAAAAATACCGTTCACGAAACACGTGGTTCTAACGTTCGCTCAAACTACACGAGATGGCACTGTGAGAGGTTAGTTCACATTTGTCCGTCATTCATTCCGAAAAAGTACACAGGATTTCACCTCGAATTAATATCAGTATAAAATGATAAGTTTTTAAAACATCTTTGTCTCTGTAAATATTCCGTACACGTACTCAAACATTTTTCAGTTGCTAAGAACATGAAATTAAAATTATTTGCAGCTAAAATTTTGGCCACGCTTGCTTATAATGATCTGTGCGAGTAAATGTTTTTACTAAAAGAATGAACTATCAAGTCGAAATACTGATCTAGGGAAGGAGGAAATCATTTAAATACAGATGTATTAATATTTCAATATGTTGAAAAACTATCTTCGGTAATTGATGCTCGACTAAGGGGTATGTTCCGAGCTGTCAGTGGAGAAATGGCGTGGGAGGACATCAGTAGACGAATAAGTTTTGATGGTGTCTTTAAAAGTAGGAAAGATCACAATATGATAAAGTTGGAATTCAAGAGGACAAATTGGGGCAAATATTCGTTTATAGGAAGGGGAGTTAGGGATTGGAATAACTCACCAAGGGAGATGTTCAATAAATTTCCAATTTCTTTGCAATCATTTAAGAAAAGGCTAGAAAAACAACAGATAGGGAATCTTCCACCTGGGCGATTGCTCTAAATGCAGATCAGTATTGATTGATTGATTATACATAATATATAGGTATATTGAAGTGGTATCGATATATCACAAACGATAAGCAATATTTTAAACATGTTGGGTAGAAGAGAACATTATATTTGTGTCCTAGATTGAATCCTACATAACATTCAGATCTCTGAATCCTGTTCCCGTAGCAATAGCCTAAAACAGATCCATGTATAGGTCAATGAACTATTTTTCCATGGTATAGTTTTTAAGCTCACCTCACCCTACACCATAATTTGAGTTAGGTAGGATGTTCTTTCTAATTATATCAATAAATAGAAATGTATTCATCCTGTCGGTAACTTAAACGTAAGGAAACAGGATTTAGAATGTTGCAAGTTTTAATAAATTTCACACTTCATTTGAGACATGCACGTATTTAAGAACAACTTGTCGTACAAAGTCTGACACTTTCGAAATCCTCTCCATCAATTGGAATATAGAGTATAACTTGCTTTTACATTTAGAATTGGTTTCAAGAACGTCCCGTCAGAAATTCCTGAATTTCGTTGCAATTTCTTGAGATCATTACCTGAAGTTACATGACGTTTAAACGAAGACACTAGCAAAGCAAAGCAGTCAACTCCGTACAGGCAATGAAAGCCCTTGGAAGAGTGGAAGGTAAAGGCTTCCACCATAATTAACCCTGGCACGTGATGGGGGTAGAGTGGTTAGCTCTACGCCCGACCGCCTTTGCCTCCAGGAATTAACCTGGTACTCATTTTTGGTGTAGGCTGAGTGAACCCCAGGGCCATATGCAGCTCCGGAAGTGGAAATCTCGTTTCTTAAATTTTACGACTTCCTGACGGGGATTCGAACCCACGTCCTTCCAGGCGAACGGAGCACGCCTTTACCGCCTCGGCCAGGCAGCCCCTTAAACCAAGACACTACAGTTTGAAATTTCCTCTTTAACGCCTTGTGAATTTTTCAAGGAACTTTCGCACACCAGATTCAAAGTATATGCAAAACATGGTAGGCCTGAATGGTGATCTTTTCCAAATGTATTAACTACAACTTTAGCCATATTTCCACCATTGTCTGTAACGATAGCAGCTAGTTTTCTTTCGGAACTCCAAATTCATTCATAACTTCAACCATATTCAAGCCTATATATTCTGATGTGTGTGACTCATTCAGCTCGTACACCCCAGTATTTACTGAATTTAATTCCTGCTCCTTTGCAAACTGTACAGTCAAAAAACTTTTCATCTAAATGTCCGTCCATATTTCTGTTGTTAATGCAACATGATCTAAAGTTGTTACTTTAGTCTTAAACTTTTGGATACATAAGCTTCATAACTTTTATCCAATAGCTCTTTAATTGTATATCCTGAAGGAACTGTATAATGAGAGGCAATAACTGTCATCAGATCCTTAAATGCTCTCCCCTCCACAGTGCTGGAAAACAGGTCATCCACAGTAAAAATTTTCATGTTGGTTTCGGTAATTTTTACAGTCTTACTCCCATTGTCAGGAATTAATATTATATAATTAGTAAATACTGAATTAGTATGCTTACTGAAATTACTAAATGAATGAATTACCAATAAATAATCAATCCTAAACACCTTGACTAGATATCTGTTTTAAAAGAATTTACTTATAGCATTATTACATATACCGGACGAGTTGGCCGTGCGGTTAGGAGTGCGCGGCTGTGTGCTTGCATCCGGGAGATAGTGGGTTCGAATCCCACTGTTGGCAGCCCTGAAGATGGTTTTCCGTGGTTTCCCATTTTCACACCAGGCAAATGCTGAGGCTGTACCTTGATTAAGGCCACGGCCACTTCCTTCCAACTCCTAGGCCTTTCCTTTCCCATCGTCGCCGTAAGACCTATCTGTGTCGGTGTGACGTAAAGTCATTAGCAAAAAACATTATTATATGAATAATTTTAAAAAATATTACTAATTTTTTTTGTAAAAGCCGTAATGTCATATAAATTTACATAATTGCTAGTATTTCTTCATCCTTTTGGAATGGGCTTTTTTACATTCTTGTGACCAAGCGTTCCCTGTCCTTTTCCGATAGTGAGCTCTTGGTTTATTATTATTATTATTATTATTATTATTATTATTATTATTATTATTATTATTATTATTATTATTATTATTATTCAAAGAAAACGATACATTTATGGAAAAACCGATATATTCTGCGGTAAACTGAATCAAAATTTCGGTATCGATATATCGGTAAACTGAAACGAAAATATCGGTATTTCATAAAAACCGATATATCAATTCCATCCCTATGCTAATCCCGTTTCACAGATTTGTGGGTGTAACTGAAAATTGCTTTAACTAAGGTAAATCTAGATTTTAGTGGCGGATGCAGAGTGCGTTTCGGCCCACAAGGGGCCACGGCCGGTTCCCATCGTCGGCTGTCCTGAGAATGGTTTTCCGTGGTCTACCATTCTCCTGCACTAAGGCGAATGCTGGGGCAGTTCGTAATATAGGCCAGGACCTCCAAACCCCTCACCTTCTCTGCACATATCCTTTTCGGATACAAATCTCCTGGCCTGAGAGACGGCGTCACCGTCTAGGAGACCCGCACCCCCCTTCAGGGAAGGAATGAAAACATTTAGTAGTAGTTAGATAATTGCAAATATAAAATAAAAGTCTGTATCTGTGGTGTAGTCGTTAGTGTATTAGGTGCCAACTCCGAAGGGCCGGGTTCGATTCCTGGCACTGCCACGAAATTTGAAAAGTGGTACGAGGGCTGAAACGAGGACTACTCAGCCTCGGGAGGTCAACTGAGGTGAAGGAGGTTTCGATTCCCACCTCAGCCATCTTCGAAGTGGTTTTACATTGTTTTCCCACTTCTCCTCCAGGTAAATGCCGGGATGGTACCTAACTTAACGCCACGGCCGCTTCCTTCCCTCTTCCTTGATTATCACTTCCAATCGTTACCTTCCCCCCCCCCCCCAACAAGGCCGCCGTTCAGCATAGCAGGTTAAGCCGACGGAGCGAGGCACTGGTCCTCCTTCCCAGTTGTACCCCCGACCACAAAATCTCACGCTCCAGAACACTGCCCTTGAGGCGGTAGAGGTGGGATCCCTCGCTTAGTCCGGGGGGAAAACAAGTCCTGGAGGATGAAATGATTAAGAAGAAGATGTAAAATTAAATGTAACTAGAGGACCCGCACTACTCCGCAGCATTCGTTATAAATGGCTGAGATAACTCGTCTTGATGTGCCTGTCGTAGTCATATTGTTTTGACTGCCATTTTCAATGGTCTCATGAATATTTAATAAGAAGCTTATTATGGTATGCCGCAGTTCGTAGTCGGAATTCATCCATTCTGCCGTCATCATGCGTCTGTTTGGTAAAATTCTACCAATTTTTTTTTTTTGCTAGGGGCTTTACGTCGCACCGACACAGATAGGTCTTATGGCGACGATGGGATAGGGAAGGCCTAGGAATTGGAAGGAAGCGGCCGTGGCCGTAATTAAGGTACAGCCCCAGCATTTGCCTGGTGTGAAAATGGGAAACCACGGAAAACCATCTTCAGGGCTGCCGATAGTGGGATTCGAACCTACTATCTCCCGGATGCAAGCTCACAGCCGTGCGCCTCTACACGCACGGCCAACTCGCCCGGTAAATTCTATCCATATATTCGCTTTTTATCCTGCAGTTCTTGATATAAAGCATGGTATTGTGTCGTAGGAGTCAATGGCATTTTTAATCGCAGTTCTTCTATGTAGCACGGTTGTCTTGTGAGCTCAGAGGCTATTCTCCAAGGAGGGTTTTCTTGCCCGGCAGAGAACTTTTTAAAGATACATGGCCTTCACTCTTTCTAATGTAGCTGTTATCCTTCGATATGTGTTCCCAGATAATGTCTAAGGTGTATGTCATGATGGGGTTTGTTTGTATGTAGATTTATTTATCTTAGCAGCATGTAAGTTATTAGGAACTGTCTGCCATCTGTTGAATATACACTGACTGACAGAGCAAATGCAACACCAAGAAGGAGTGGTTCGAAAGTGATGAAAGTTGGGGAAAAAACAGAGACGGCACGGACGAATAATTGATGTTTATTTCAAACCGATATGCAGGTTACACAATGCGCACGGCATCGACTCAGTAGGATGTAGGACCACCGCGAGCGGCGATGCACGCAGAAACACGTCGAGGTACAGAGTCAATAAGAGTGCGGATGGTGTCCTGAGGGATGGTTCTCCATTCTCTGTCAACCATTTGCCACAGTTGGTCGTCCGTACGAGGCTGGGGCAGAGTTTGCAAACGGCGTCCAATGAGATCCCACACGTGTTCGATTGGTGAGAGATCCGGAGAGTACGCTGGCCACGGAAGCATCTGTACACCTCGTAGAGCCTGTTGGGAGATGCGAGCAGTGTGTGGGCGGGCATTATCCTGCTGAAACAGAGCATTGGGCAGCCCCTGAAGGTACGGGAGTGCCACCGGCCGCAGCACATGCTGCACGTAGCGGTGGGCATTTAACGTGCCTTGAATACGCACTAGAGGTGACGTGGAATCATACGCAATAGTTCCCCAAACCATGATGCCGCGTTGTCTAGCGGCAGGGCGCTCCACAATTAAGGCCGGATTTGACCTTTCTCCACGCCGACGCCACACTCGTCTGCGGTGACTATCACTGACAGAACAGAAGCGTGACCTATCGGAGAACACGACGTTCCGCCATTCCCTCATCCAAGTCGCTCTAGCCCGGCACCATGCCAGGCGTGCACGTCTATGCTGTGGAGTCAATGGTAGTCTTCTGAGCGGACGCCGGGAGTGCAGGCCTCCTTCAACCAATCGACGGGAAATTGTTCTGGTCGATATTGGAACAGCCAGGGTATCTTGCACATGCTGAAGAATGGCGGTTGACGTGGCGTACGGGGCTGCCACCGCTTGGCGGCGGATGCGCCGATCCTCGCGTGCTGACGTCACTCGGGCTGCGCCTGGACCCCTCGCACGTGCCACGTGCCACATGTCCCTGCGCCAACCATCTTCGCCACAGGCGCTGCACCGTGGACACATCCCTATGGGTATCGGCTGCGATTTGACGAAGCGACCAACCTGCCCTTCTCAGCCCGATCACCATACCCCTCGTAAAGTCGTCTGTCTGCTGGAAACGCCTCCGTTGACGGCGGCCTGGCATTCTTAGCTATACACGTGTCCTGTGGCACACGACAACACGTTCTGCAATGACTGTCGGCTGAAAAATCACGGTACGAAGTGGGCCATTCGCCAACGCCGTGTCCCATTTATCGTTCGCTACGTGCGCAGCACAGCGGCGCATTTCACATCATGAACATACCTCAGTGACGTCAGTCTACCCTGCAATTGGCATAAAGTTCTGACCACTCCTTCTTGGTGTTGCATTTGCTCTGTCAGTCAGTGTATTTGGAAGCTGGGAAATGTTAGAGAATCTAAGAGTATCAAGCAGGGAATAGTATTCTTCCGTGATCAGAGGAAGTGTATACTATCTGGCTTGACAGGTAGTAATCAAACATGGCTTCGCACGGACATTGCTAAGGATGAAAATCACACAGATCATATCATAATCATAATATTAATAAAGTGTTATTCGCTTAGCAACCCGCTGAGTACAGAATGTATTGCGGGTTAGGGTAAGCCTTCCCCTGCAATTATTGGAGTGATCATTATAATGATAGGATTTTATGATTACTCAAAATTGGCTGAACTTAGGGATCTATCAGTGTCTCATGATTCACCAGTAGGTAATTCCGGAGAGAATAAAGCAAAAATGAAGCAAATCGGTCCAGTAGAACGGACGGACGGATTTGCCAAATCTGTTTCTAGTAAACTCTCTTAATATATTTATTTAAAGTAAAAGTAATGAGACTCTCTTAAAGTAAAGTGTTCATTTATTACTTTTTGTTCATTTTAGTCTAACGTACATATACACCGTAATCAGCTGTGTAGGAATGGACAAGCCCCACTTAACTCATTGACCGTTTGTGCCTCCATCCACTGTACGTGATGTTAACTGGCTTTATGGTTTGCTTATCACGTGGTTTGAGGATTGGCCATACACGGCATATTTCTTTAAATCTTTAGTCTTCAGTAGAATTTCTTTACTTTTGAAAATTTCTTTCCGAAAAATTAAGAAAGTCCATCTCAGGAAGAACTACGAAGGTTGGGGCATAAGTCGCTAAAACCATTTTTTTTATCCACATGAATGCGCTATCTACCAGACAAAGGTAAATATACAGATGAGAGTGGTGATCGGAAGGTTTAGGATATAAGGCTAGGAAACTGTCAGCCATGAAATACTTGTGCTAAACGTTTATTCTCAGAGAGTGCAGTAACCTTTACGATAAACCCTCAAAGTAGTTCCCCAGATCGCCCACAGCACGTTGCCAACGAGACGGGAGATATCGCAGAAAGCCAAGATAAGCTATGTTAAGCAACGCCAAGCTATGTTGTGCTATGCCACGAATAAAAAGCTAAGCTAAACTATGGCGGAATATTTGAAGAGGAGATTTCTTTTATTGGCCGCTGTCGTGGAAGACAAAGAAAGGGAAAGAAGCAGAAAGAATAGAAGTTTCTGTATGCGTGAAATTGAAGGGAGAATAATTCAAGGTGAATTCCTCCATTTGGTTCAACAATGCATAGAAATGATGAATTAAAAATTACTTTCGTGAAAACCAGGAACAGTTTCATGAACGTCTTTCTATTACTGAGGACAATATTAAGGAGAAATGAATATTAAGCACTCAAATTATATAATATAAGGTAAAAATGTTGTAAAAGCAATAAGTGATACGTACAATCATTTTCCAAGGTTTCAATATTTTCTGCCAACAGTTGCCTTTCATGGTTATATCTCTTTAATAATTAGACAGACAAGTATATTTTTGTATCTCTTAAGTCAGTGTTTTATCCTTTGGTCTACCTTCTATGACAATTAACAATCAGAGAAACAATTAAGCAAAATAATAGCTGCTGTATTGAGGTAATTCACCAAAGTCACGCATTTGGCGACTGTTTGCTAGACGCTGGGCAAAAAAGTGATCATACGCATGCGCGAAGCCAGATAGAACTATGAAAATCATGTTAGCTTGGAATTGCTTAGGTTAGCGTAGCTTAGCTTTCTGTGTGTTGTGGCCTTAACAATCACCTCACCATGTGACAATTTCGCAGTCAGATGTTTTAAAGTGTTGGCAAAGTCCACTCGTGTCCCAAACCGTCTCCCACGCAATGGTCCTTTCACTTTGGGGATGAGGTCAAAATCGCACGGAGACAGGTCTGGTGAGTATGGCGGGTGTTCTAGACTTCCCAACCACAGCGCTGAAGTTGCCACTTTGTCATTCTGTGGATGGTTCGTTTTTCAGTGCCAGTTTCGGCTTGTAACTGAAGTAGTGTCCATCTTCTGTCCACGTCCACTGCTCGTGACACATCGCCCCGGACACTAACAGGTCTTCCGGAGTGTTACACTTTGCTGTTTGGTTCACGCCCGTGCTGAATTGTTGCTGCCCATCTCGCAACGTTTCGGCATGGAAGGGCATTATTCCACAAAGCTTTTACAAGCTTTCTATGACATTCTTTGGCATTGGGACCCCGGCGAATGGCCAGTTTGATGTACGCAAGCTGTTCTTGCCTCGTCACATGTATACTGCATGGATCCAACTCACTACTGCAGTCCCATCACCCTGTGCGGGGTACGGGTCCAAAGCACCACCATCTCATCCTGTGCCCATGCGCTATGAGTGTCATGCTTTCCAGGACATACAGCCACTACATGGTAGCACCGTGAGAATTTGGGAAGAAATAGTTACCATATCTAATTGTCTGAACCCTCGTGTATAGCGTTTAATTATCTAATATGTTTATACAAGATGTACCATAATCAATAGCGCAAATTAAAACCTGTAAGTACAGGATACTAGAAGCAAAAACTGTCTTAGTAAACATGGGTCCGCAAACGAGCCTTTTGCGAGCTAATTTAGAATTTGCCCGTTACCAGCCTCCACTGACTTGGCCTGCCCATAGACCGCTGCTCAGCCCGAATGCCTGCAGATTACGAGGGGTCGTGTGGTCAGTACGACGCATCCTCTCCGCCGTTATTCTGGGCTTTCGAGACCGAGGCCGCCATTTCACCGTCAGATAGCTCCTCAATTCTAATCACGTAGGTGAGTGGACCTCGAACCAGCCCTCAGGTCGAGAGAAAAATCCCTGACCTGGCCGGGAATCGAACTCGGGGCCTCCGGGTGAGAGGCAGGCACTCTACCCCTACACCACAGGGCCGGCTGCACTTACAACCCTTGAAAGGGCCTTGGCCTGCCCAGATAAGAAAGTTATTAGATACTTTGGTAGAAGTGCAGTTGTTTTTAATGAGCAAGGAAACAGTCTTACTTAGTAGGTATGATGCAGTTACATGTTACAAAGACTGTACTTACGCGTAGTTAAAGGAAGGGTTCAAAGTGTCGTCCTTGTACCCGGATGCAGGCAATCCTGAACGGTGATGCTGCAGAAACCCGAAGTTAATTCCGTTCATTGAGTTTGTTTGATAAAGTGTACGGCCCAATAAGGCGATCACCTAGCACCCCTAACCATACATTCAGTGAGAAACGTTGATGATGTGGTGACTCGTGGACGGTTTGCTTGTTCATTAAAAACAACGTTGTATTGATAACTTTCCCTAACTAGCATCACCTTTACACACAGTCAAGTCAGTGGCGGCTGGCAATTACAAATTCGAAATTATCTCGAAAACGGCCTGTTTGCGGACCCACGTTTACTAAGACTTTTTTGCTTCTAATATCGTGTGCTAACAGCTGTAACAATTTGTGCTATAAATTATGACACATCCTGTATATTTTATAGTTAATACGTTATGAAAGCTATGATCGCTGTTCTAAGGAGTCTAACATCTGGATCATCTGCCCTATCAAAGCTGTTACAGAAACTTTATCAATGACCGTAAATTATATTTAGAAATTAACTAATTCCATCTGTTAACATTCTGATCAGTTTATTTATTGAAAATACTAATTAACAGTTTTAATTCTTACCCAAAACACATTAGGTGTAAAGTTAATGTGCCTTTCTCGAACCCGAAGGTCCCGGGTTCGATTCCCATCCAGTCCAAAGAGTTTTATTCTGGGCCGAGAGCTGGAGCGTTACTTATTCAGTTTCATAGGATCAACTGAAGAATTTTCTGATATGAGAGACAGCGGATCAGGTCCGAAAGCAAAGCAATACGGCTAATTATATCGTAAAGTACTCCTACAGTCCACCTAACTTGACAAAGCATTGATTCTAATGCGTTTGTGCCACGGAACGCATAACCAATTGAACAGTTTCTCATGACAGTACTTTCTGATGTACTTTCTCTCCACCCACTCCCCACCCTTGTTTGTGTCCTAGAATACATCCACGGTATCGCCTGCTGTCGTAAGAGGTGATTACAAGGGGTAACACCCAGCGGTTCTCATCTTTTCTATCCGATCTCCCTTGGCCAAAACTTGTTCTCTTTCCGAACAGACGGTATTATGTTTGCTGATCTGAGGAGTCTTTTATTTTTTCACGCTCTTTGTGGTCCTTCCCTGCCTTTTTCCCGATAACCTCAATTTGAGAAAAACTTACTTTCTTTACTGTTTTAAAAATTGATAAATCGTTAAAACCCATGTTTTACCTAAAGACATATTACGGGATACTTACAGTTTATTTACAACTAGCAAATATATTTATAGGAAGGGAAGTTAGAGATTGGAATAACTTACCAAGGGAGATGTTCAATAAATTTCCAATTTCTTTGAAATCATTTAGGAAAAGGCTAGGAAAACAACAGATAGGGAATCTGCCACCTGGGCGACTGCCCTAACTGCAGATCAGTATTGATTGATTGATTGATTGATACCCGTGCTTCGCTACGGTATTCTACTGTACACCGTATACGGATTTCTCCGTAAATTTCTATAAAGGCAGCGAGTAAGATTATACAACCTCTGACAATAAAGTTCGGTGAATAGTCCTGTGCTATCAACATAGATGAACAATGACCTTACTGTCCTTCGAAATGGTCCCCTCCCATAACTATGCACTGCTGAGTTCAGCGATACATGTCCTGGAAACTTTGCAAGAAGGCTTCCTTTGGGATGGTGTTCAAAAGCCTCGTCACGTTTCGTTGGATATCAGGAATATCGTCAAATCTCTTTCCTTTCAAAACGAGTTTGATGCGTGACTTTTCGGCTCTGACCTTTTTCCGTCGAGGGGTTCCCAGAGAACGCCATTCCATGCTTTGCCGTTTCGTTTCAGGGTCGTACTTGAGACACCAGGTTTCATCCTCATTGTCAGTGACAATACAGTTCAAGAAATTTAGTGTCGCATCCGCCGTTTCGACAAAATCCTGTGTAGCCTCTAAACGCGCCTGGTTCTGATCGTCAGTCAAGTGATGTAGCACAAGGCGAGAACACGTTTTCCTCTTCCCTAACTTCTGGATAACGATTTGTCGCACGGATTCACGGTTAATCTGCAGTTCATTCGCTATCGTGCGCACAGTTAATCGCCGATCGTTCGTGTTTAATGTCCTCACCTTCTCTATTTTTTCGTCACTGACGGCGGTCGCCGGTCTTCCGCTCCGGAGGTTGTCAGAAACACTTTCCCGGCCTCCTCGAAAACGGGCGAACCACTCGTATACAAACTTCAAGGACAGTGCTTGATCTTCATAAACACGTACCAGCATCGCATGCATTTCCTTCTGTGTCTTGCCAAGCTTAAAACAAAACTGTACATCTATCTTTTGGTCGTTCATATTCCTGTTCGCAGTTCAGAACCAACGCACTAAACACGCGCTGTGTCAAATAGGTCTTACACGGCACACACACGATGCTCAACTAAACAACGTTGGGTGCAGGTGGTCAAAACCTGCTGCCACGCAGGTGCAGCGTTGTGTGTCCCCAGTGTTGCCGGATCGACCTTTCTGACTTCATTCACCGAAGTTTATTGTCACAGGTTGTATATATATATTCGATACTCATGTGACAGCTGGAATTATACAATTTGGCTAATCACGACTAATCATGTCGATGTGCGTGCCGAATGTGATGATTCTATCTATCCTATAAGTGTGTCAAATGATGACATATTCGTGTAAGAACAAAATTAACTTTAAATCGAAAAATACAGCTCTATTTAACGTATGAGGGATAGGGATATGGGAAAAAGTCATAGGACCAAAGTTGTAGATCTCCCCAAATCGAATACCGATTGTGCTACCACTTACCGTTTAGCCATCAATGATCCCGTAACGAAGGCCTGCAGCGTCATTAAATTTTGCATTCATATTTCGATATTTTTCGGGAACAAAAGTTATGCATTTCAACAGCTTGGAATTTTTCCCCAAAGAAAATAGTGTCCAGGTTTCGGGATTAGCACTCGCATACATACGGATTAATTAAGGAAGGTAAACTCATTTCCTGTTGCATTCTTGTGTCCCAGAATTTTCCTCAAAAATTTACGCTCTTTCTTTTCTATTTCGGTAATCCCCTTTCTGGCAATTGTCTCTGCCGCATAGAGCCATTCAGGTTTCATCACGGTATTATAGTGTCTGAGTTTGGCTTGATAGGAGAGGGATTTGGACTTATAAGTCTCCTGGCATAGTCTGAATGCAATCTCCATTTTCTTCGCTCTTTCTTCGATAGCTGGCTTTTTGTTGTTGTTGTTGTTTTTGTTACGAGTCCTCTTTTTTCTATTTGCTTTACGTCGCACCGACACAGATAGGTCTTATAGCGACAATGAGAGAGGAAAGGCCTAGGAATGGGAATTTGCCTGGTGTGAAAATGGGAGACCACGGAAAACCATCTTCAGGGCTGCCGACAGTGGGGTTCGAACCCACTATCTTCCGAATACTGGAAATTGGCCGCAATTAAAGCGACTGCAGCTATCGAGCTCGGTATTGTTAGGATTCAGAATCTGACCCAGATATTTGAATTTGTAGACTCTCTTTATGTCCCCACACTTAGTTTACATTGTCCATGTTGGTTCTTTGGAATCTATGTTCATGAAGTTAATTTTCTCAAAGGATATTTGCAGTCCTGCCATTTCTGCTGTTTCTTGCAAAACCTCTATTTGTGTAGCGGCAGTCTCTAGATTTTCAGCGAGGAACACTAAGTCGTCTGCAAATGCAAGGCATTCAAATTCAAGCCCAGCCTTTGTGTGTCCTATCTTGATTCCATTCAGGCTGTTTTGCTGACTCATTTCTTTTCGCTATTCCCTTATCACCTTCTCCAAAACGCAGTTGGAAAGGACTGGGGAGAGGCCATCTCCTTGCCTCACATCTGTCTGATTTCAAACGGTTCTGATAGCTCTCCAAGGAATTTTGCTTGTGACCGAGTGTTTGTTAATGTATGTTGTATTATATCAGTTGTTTTATCATTATTATTATTATTATTATTATTATTATTATTATTATTATTATTATTATTATTTAATTGTTCCCTGATTTTCAGATAAGTACATTTGAGAAGCTCATGTGAAAATAGTTCAGTAAGTTGTATTGTGTCTACGAAGGTAACAGTTGAGCACGTACTGATGATGACAATCTAAGAATTCTTGAATGAAGGTCAAAATAAAAACATTGCGCACTCCGTTTCCTTGACTGTTTCTCAATGTCAAGTAGGAAGTCGTTCTATTCTAGCCCATCCATTATTTTCTCTAACCCGACGTGCACTCTGCATAAGTGTGGCCCATTTGCAAAACGTCTTACGTCCACCAGAAAATAAATGTTGCTTTTCTGCGCTATGTTGACACTTTGTACCTCCTTTATCGACAAGGCCATAAATAACGTCGCTGAACGTGTTGTGTTCGAGGAAGAAATGCTTATAACATTAGGTACAGAGTGTTATGTCCTTCAAATATCCATAAAAGACTTGATACTGTGTTTGAAGGTGCACTTATCTCCAGTGTTTTGGTTGACAGTGGACAATATTTAAACTTGGCTCGTACAAAACAATGTCCTTATGTTTATTTGTGTTGCTTATCGTGCTGAAGTGAACGAAGCGTTCAGTTAAAATAAAATAACGTAATAAAATATAATAATAATAATAATAATAATAATAATAATAATAATAATAATAATAATAATAATAATATTGGGGGTTTTGCCTGTTCCCCTATCGGGCGCGTCCCAGGTGGCGGATCGGGGGGCTCGCCGGACTTGTCCGGAGGGCTTGAGGGAAATAAAATACCTCTCGCGGACCAAAAACAGGCACAGCCAGAAAACATCTTGAGGCAACCTCTGAGGCTCAATACCTTAGTTGTAACTATGAGATTGACAAAGATCAATCTCCCCATTATCTTCAACTTACTAGCATGATGGCAACGTCAGTTAATGATACTACTACCCCAGGCCCTAGTATTCATACTAGGTTTTCTCGGTCATCGGATTCTGGGGGACCGAGAACATCATGCGGGAATGTATCGGAACTTCCCAAATCTCTTCGCCCAAAGGAAAAACATTTTATTGGCACTTTAAACATCAACACGCTTCGCAAAACTGGAAAGTTGAAGCACTTAACAGACACATTAGACCAACTCAACATCCAAATTCTGGCACTCCAAGAAACTAGGTACAGTGACGAAAATCATTTTGAATCAGGAAACTATAGAATTTATAAAGGTAAACCAGCTACCCTCCTCCCTAACAAAATATTACAATTTGGCACTGGTTTTGCAGTGAGAAAAAATATCACAAATTCGGTATTATACTTTACATCTCCTTCTGAAAGAATTTCGCTAATGACAATCAAATCAGGAAACAAAGCTTATACATTAATCAATGCACATGCACCAACAAACAATTACAATCAAAAAGACCCACAGAAGGTAGATGACTTCTGGGAATTACTAGAAGAAACTACAGCCAAAGTTCCAAAACATCATGTCAAAATTCTGCTGGGGGACTTCAATGCACAAATTGGCAAAGAGAAGAAATTTAGGACCACTGTAGGACTTTACCCTGCTCACAAAAGAACCAATAAAAATGGAGAACGTTTAATTGGCTTCTGCGAGAATTTCGATCTAAAATTGATGTCAACCCATTTCCTGGCACTTCCACAAAAGAAAATGACATGGAGATCCCCGAACATGCATTTAGGAGAATTTCAACTAGACCATGTGGCTATTTCCAAGAAAAACCAAAAAGAAATTATGAACGTTCAAGTCAAAAAGGGAATTATTGACTCCGACCACCACATATCTCTTGTTAAAGTAAAGTTTCAACCCAACAGGAAGAAAACCAAAACAATCAGAAACCCAAGAATCGACCCTGAATTTCTGAGACAGAACTCAGACAATTTCCTTGCGAATATCTCCAACGATGCTCCTTCAAACTGGCTAGAACTCAAGGACACACTCTTGAAAGCTTCACAAAACATCAGCAATCCCCCAAGGAAACGCAAACACAGGTGGTGGAATGACACCTGTGACAAGGCCATAGAAGTCAGAATTAGGTCCTGGCTAAACTGGAGTTCCCATAAAACTGATCAAAATCGTGATGAATTCTTCAAAACACAGAAACAAACCTCAAAAATCATCAGATCTGAAAAACGAAAATATGATCAAAACAGACTGGTAGAAATAGAAGAAGATTTCAAGAAAAACAATACACGGAATTTCTACAGAACATTCAGAGAAGAATTATCCAATTACCAGGCACCTAGTCTCTGTTTCAAACGTACAGATGGGACTTTGGAAACAAGTAATAAGGGAAATTGTGAACTCCTAGCAAACCATTTCATGGACCTTTTAAACTGTGAATCTCCAAAGGAACAATTCACCTTTGAAAAACCAACACCTAATCCAGATTCAGAACCCCCCACATTACAAGAAGTCAAACAAATAATCAGAGATTTAAAAGACAACAAAGCACCAGGAGAAGATGGAATAATCGCTGAAATGTTGAAAATTGGTGGTGACAAACTGGCCCAGAGTATTCAAAAAATCTTACAGGACATTTGGTTTTCTGAAGAAATTCCGGAGGATTGGAAATGTGCATTGATTCACCCGCTTCACAAGAAAGGAGACAAATCAGATATTAATAACTACAGAGGAATTTCTCTCCTCTCACTCGTATATAAAATCTTCTCTAAAGCTCTACTTAATAGATTAGAGAAACAAACAGACCACCTGATCGGAGATTATCAGGCTGGATTCCGAAAAGGGAGATCCTGCGCAGAACAAATCCTAAACCTAAAAACCATACTACAGATTCGCAAAACCAAACAAACAGTAATCACCTTTGTTGACTTCAAAAAAGCGTATGATTCCATAGATCGGCAGACCCTGTTCAACATACTGGAGGAATTTCAAGTCGACAGGAAAACGAGGGAATTGATTAAACAAACTCTGACCAACACAACATCAAAAGTTAAGTTCTTGGGAGAAATTTCTGAACCGTTCGAAATCAGAACTGGCGTCCGACAGGGAGATGGACTATCCCCACTACTATTCAATTTAGTTTTGGAAAAAGTGATTCGTGAATGGAGAAAAGAAACTAAAGGTATAAACATTGGCAGACTTCTTAAAGACAAAATTCACCTTGACTGCTTAGCTTTCGCAGATGACCTTGCGATCCTTTCGAACAACAGACAAGAAGCAATCCAATCCATAGAAAAATTGAATGAAATAGCCGCAAAAACCGGACTTCAAATTTCATTTGAAAAGACGCAGTTTATGGAAGGAACTAAATCAAGATTCGACAATCAACCATTAATCACTAATTGTGGAATAATTTCCCAAGTAGACAAATTCAAGTATCTAGGTGAAATTATTCAGCCAGCAGGGTTAAATCAGGAAGCTAACAAAGAAAGAACTGCTAAACTGCAAAGGGCTTACAAAATCACATGGAACAGATACAACAAAAGATGTATATCAAAAAATGCAAAATTACGACACTACAATACAGTCATCAAACCAGAGGCACTTTATGCATCTGAAACACTGATCATTGGCGGCAGGTCACAAATGAAAAGCATTGAGAAACAAGAGAGGAAAATTCTCAGAAAAATCCTAGGACCAAAGTTCGAAAATGGAATTTGGATGAAAAAGAAACCACACGAAATTTTTCAATTCACAGAAAAAATCACAGATACCATCAGAAAGAGACGACTAAAATTCTACGGACACCTACACAGAATGGATAACAACAGGCTGACAAAGAAAATTCTAAATCTAGCTCTAACCCTGAAAATCCGCAACAATTGGTTAGCAGAAATTCATGAAGATCTACAAGAAATGGGTATTGAAGACGAAACCATTCAAGATAGAATTAAATTTAGAAGCTTAGTAAACAAACATAAATTTGCAGAGAAACCAACAAGAAAAAATACAGGCTGGACAGAAACACGCAGAAAGGAACACAGTGAAAAAATGAAGAGATATTGGGAAGAAAAGAAGAAGAAACATTGTGCAAAATAAGTTCAAACGCGCTCCACAGCTGGGCACAACGAATCAAAAAAAAAAAAATAATAATATTGAGTACAATCATTTTTTCTTATTTAGTACTTCATTTATTATGTCACGCTCCTGTTACAGTTTCACAGGAACTTGTTGGAATAAATTATTGTTTTCGGCCTGCGGGGCTGAGTGGTTCAGACGGTTGAGGCGCTAGCCGTCTGACCCCACCTTCGTAGGTTTGATCCTGGCTCAGTCCGGTAGTATTTGAAGGTGTTCAACTACGTCAGTCTCGTGTCGGTAGATTTACACCTCCTGCGGGACTAAATTCTGGCAACTCGGCATCTCCGAAAACTGTAAAAGTAGTTAGTGGGTGGCAAAACAAATATTATTATCTTTTTGTTTGCTATTGGCTTTACGTCACACCGACACAGATAGGTGTTACGGCGACGATGAGGCAGGAAAGGGCTAGGAGTGGGAAGGAAGCGGCCGTGACCTTAATTAAGGTACAGCCCCAGCATTTGCCTGGTGTGAAAATGGGGAAAACCACGGAAAACCATCTTCAGGGCTGCCGACAGTGGGGTTCGAATTATCATTATTAGTTTATGCTGTAATACTAGATGGTGATATGCGTAGTCAAGGCTCAAGCAAAGCCATAGCAATGTACATGGCTCATATCGGGGTGCACCATTCTCGGTAAATATCAGGCGTTTCGAAACCGCGCTTTTTGACGCTCGTTTTTCTAGCTATCATTCTCCTCGGAAGTAATATAAATTAGTATTCAGAAAGCAGTGATACTTTTGACTGTCATGTGTCTCTAATTTGTACAGTTTTTTCTGGAACCGTCAGCTGCCTTTTTATTTCTAGAACAAATATTGTTTAAATAATTATATACCGTACTTTTATAAAAAATATTATAAGTTAATCAATTTTCTCCTTGTCAGAATCATTGTAATTTTATCACATCTTCTATTGCAGCCCTTTATTTAGAAGATTAAATTTTGTTTCGTTAGGTTAGTTTAGTTTTGGTTATCAGTATCAGCCAATATGGAAAAGGAAGGGTGAACGAGAACGCCAAATTTTAGCGTATGTGAAACTGAAGTGCTCACTGACTTAGATTACTTCTTGGTGAAAGAGGATTATTTCTTTGAGTTGGGAACTCGAGTTGGTCATCTAAGAATTGTAACAAGGACGCCACAGTCTCTTTCTCTGTGTTCATCATCCTCAAGATATTGTAATTATTTGATATGTGGTTCCGAATCCATTTTAACGATAGGAATGCACGCAATGTGAGGTTATATCGCTCACTCACAAGCGGTAAACTTTTAAATTGGATCACGACACTTTTGGTGCGCGTAATACGCAACTTACTGGTGAGGTTATGTAGCGTATGTAGGTCTTTAAAGCCTCCGTTAGCTGCTTAACCGCTCGCTCACGGCCGGTTAACTTTTAATCGCGGTACAACGTCACAAATTTTAAAACCGGGATTGATGCAACAGAAATTCAATCTGAACCGTGGTAAACTATCCATTTTACGACGGTTAAGTCGTTACCGAATTTGACGGATCCGGACATGAGTGTATTTTTATGTAATACAATCGTACAGTTCATTTTTCCTTCATTGTTTAAGCTGTATCCCTAAGTAAGCGTTGATGGTGGCCTGCAATATTTCTATAAGTACAGGTAGTTAGTCAAAGGAGTATTTTTTATCCCATGTCAAAATAATTTCGTTTCCTACGCATAACCTAATGAAATGAATATAATTAAACGTACGTGCTAAGCAAAAGGCGTTTGTATATAAACTAACTTTTTTGTTTCCATGCCATAATCTAATGCACTGAATGGAAAGACACATTAGGCACAATAAAACTGTTAAAAGTTTAAATGTTAAGATACGTGCCCCTTCACTAGTTGTAACTGAGAGCTGTGCAAGCAGCTGCTAGGCTGTACCTTTCGTCAGAGCGCATACTCTGCTCCTTTACTTGCCTGAGCTGCACCGCTACTCATTGAGCCGAATTGTGACCGCCTTTGTTTTACACATTTCCTTTTGAGCTAGATTTGTATATACTCGCACTTTGTTTCAAAAGGAGTTTGCATTGTACAAGAGGAACTAAATATTTCTCTACATTGTGGGACTTGGAATATGCTTTTCTTTTTTCAACATTCTGTTTAAATGCATATAATATATTTTGCAGATGGGCAACTCATGTAATGCCTAATTAGATAATTTTCCTCACAACTCTCGAACCCACTAGAGCAGGGCCTCTCAAATGCCCAAAATCTCACGCGTGCAAATCAAGGCGCAGAGACTCCGTGCACTGAGGATCGGTCCGACTCGGCTCAACTCGGCTTGACTCGGATGGTGTAGTGTGCTGAGAGCGACGAAGCGTTCGGTGATAGACGGCTTGTTTATCAGTGAAATAGATAAGCGCAAGACAACAACATAATAATCGAACAACCTGTTTCGAAGAAAGCAAACACTTACGAAAGTCTATTTCAATCGAACTGGGAACTTTCGTGACGATAAAACTAAGTGCTTAATCCGTGGGACAATAATTATGTGATAAGTTAATCAAAAAGATCTATTTTCCAATACAAAGGCTTAGCTCAAATTCTACGAGAATTTGTCGAAGGAAGATTTTCATAAGCTGCATCAAGAAGCAGTTAAGATTATTTCTATGTTTGGTTCCACATGCATATGGGAAAGGTATTTTTTTCCTCTTTTGACTTGTACGATAACTAGATTGCGTGCGAGTAGGCCTATTTCTGATTGTAATATAAAGAAGGCTCTCAGAATTGCTGTCAGCCGGTCCTTTGTTCCAAGCATAACTGGTATCATTGCAAAGATAAAGGAAAAAAAGAGCTAGAGAAGATTAAGTGCCTGCACAAACCTAATCGAAAGAAGTGTTTTAACATCAGTAACATTGTCCCATACAACATTGTCACCGCTCACCACACATAAACATTTCGCAGTGAGGGGAGGATCAGCGGGGAAGGTGGAGAAGGCGAAGACAGGCCGAACGGGTGAGACAGGTGTATGGAAAGCGGGGTGGGGGTTTGCACTCTGGTCAACCCAGTGAAGTCGTCTCCTGCACCTTGTGCCGGGCAGTGTACGGGCGCATGCACCCTTAGAGGCCCTGCACTAGAGATCTTTTTTGGACAAAATTTGGTTAAAGTTGAATACGAAATACATCCCACAGCACATTTTTTCCCCAAGGTCCGATACCGGTGTTTGAGAAATCGCCATTGCGTTACGTGTCATTGGTAGGGGAGAAATACTGACCCGCGTCACGTGTATCGCTTAGAACGAAAATTCGTTGACATAATGAAGTACTAAACCTTTGATGACAGAACCTTACCGGTCAGAGTTCTAAACTGGAATAGTAACACATAGCGATTTTTCTAGGCGCAGCGACGAAATACTGATTTATACCTCAGAAGGCAGTCGTAGTAAGATGAAAGTCAGGCAGTTATCTGGGTTTCGGCGGAGTGCGTTGCGCAAGCACAGTTGCATTCTAATTTTAAATCTAGAAACTGGGCGATCACTCCCTTTCTCTCTCTCCCCTTCGTTAAGCGGCCAACACAAATTGGCTGTGGCACAAGCAAGGAATTCAGGCCGTGCACAGCATGAGAAATAAAAGAAGTGGGGACAGGAAAAAGAGGTCAGCGATTATTATAAGCAGCTTCTACAGCAGTAACGTCAGCTAACCGAATAATAGAGCTCAATTTACTGTAGTCAGCTACGTCTTGTTTCAATTCACTTGATGAAGTCCTAAAGGAAGTAGATGAATATTCAGTAGCGGCTGGCTCTAAAGGGCAGAGGGGCACGCGCCCCTCCAGCTAAGGAACTATTATTGATGGTTTAAAAATACTAACACTATGAATGATAATGCATTAAGTAAACTACTTATCACAAAAACATAAAAATAATGCCGCAGCATGCAGCTAGTGGGGAATGTTTTCATCTGACGCGTAGTTCGCTTCCCGGTCATGCTGAGCCTCTGCCCTTCTCTGTAGACACTTTCCTGGGTAAGTTTGGTTTTGCGCCTGCGTAGAACCTACTACTTCTAAACACGCAGAAAATGGGAGATTTGGGCGCTGATGAAGCCAGCCCTGCTAACGGAAATACACGAAGATTTATTGCTCCGAGTCCAATATGTGTTTCAAATGCAAGCGTTGCAAATCTGTCGTCTGAGAAGCGTGTTATGCTGGCTAATGAAATTAGTCAATATCCTATCACATAATATTTAATGTGGTGTAGTGATAATTGAATCTGTCGTGTATAGTGTGCGGATACAGCAGCTCATTTAAAATGACAACAAGTGGGGCAATACAAAGGTGCGAATATCGGCGTAAATTCCAGCAAGGGTTGTATAGAGGACACGAATGCTTGTGTGGCAGGGAGTCAAATGCCTAATGAGTTTTTCTGTTTTCCATGCATGTTATTCAAACTACTTGGGTGAAAGCTGGTGTAACAGATTTCAAATACTTGAAGGAAAAAAATTAAAAACACGAAAGTTCCTTACAACATATTAATTCATGCATGGAATAAGTTATAGGAGTATGGTGATTCAACTCGATTCTGCTTATCGCCAAACATAACGATCAGGTTTATAAACAGAGTATGCATTTCTTTACTTGTGTGTGTTGAGGAAGAACGCAAATTTGTAAAAAAGTAATGCCCTTCCTCCAGTCTCCCTCAGCAGCCGCTACTGAGAATATTGTAGTTGGGGTAGAAGAAAAACGAAGGCTGGTAGAAGTAAGGACTAAGATTCTAACACAAGCATGCAAGACCTTTCTTAGTTCTTAAAAGGGAAGTATCGCATATGAGAAGTGTCTGTTCAAAAGGGGCTATTTTTTAAGGAAGTTGTGGGGAAAAGCGCGTAACATGGACCATACCCATGGTAAGGTTTGGTACAACTTTAAAGGAATCCTGGACTGGATTCTTTATGGCAATCGATAATATTCAAGTTATGTAATGTAAGTGGACGGAATACTGATTTTTTTTGGAAGTGAAAATAGCACCTTTTGAATAAACATTCATGTGCAAAGGAGAATTTACTTGCGTTCATATTAGACAGATGAGTATTGTTATTTCTGCTCTACAAGTTTGCAAAAGTATGGATTTACTTCTACCTTGCAGATGAACTCGCTAGATGTCACTAATGGAGCAATAATGAACAGTCTTTTCCTACAAGTTAAATAACTGGAGTAGGATTACTATAGTCTGAAATCTGAAAATGCTGACACACACCAACGAACTGCACGAACCAACTTCATCATTTATACCACTTTGCAGCTCCCGCATATTTATTTTAACGATAATCAAACAAACTTTTGCATGTAAAATGTCTAATATTAAATTTCAAAAAAGCAATTCCTTTCACAGAATCGATGGCAAGTATATTTATTTCCTTTCTCCACTACACTCGTATTACAGAAAATAACCTTTCAACATTGGCATTGTGGCATAGTATTGAGCCATCTTCACAATATCTGCATGAAGATCTTCATGTTTGCAGAGTTCGTAACAGTCACGCCATATTTCTTGGCTCGTTATTGTTTTCCCGTCACGCGAAGCGCCAATGTTGTTTTCAAATGGGAAAACTGATATATGGAAATTGGGTAACATCAATTGCCTTTTCCAGCAGTATATAGACAACGCATGTACACTTCATTCACGCAGAGTTAGCTATCGCCCTCCATACGTACAAAACGAAAATGATTAAATAAGACTTCAGTGTGAGAAATGTTGGCAAATGCGAGGATTTCCACAAATATATGCGGACGAAAATTGATATTATCAAAATGCGGACATGACCGCATAAATGCATACATGCGGTAACTCTAACCTGGAGTGAAGTATAATCTTTAAACGGTGAAGGTAACATCAGTAATAAAATGGTGTTCACATAAGAGCACGGCTGAAGTACGGTAGTAACCTATGTAGCTAAGTACACGGCTTTGAGCATTTCTAAAACATTCGAAATTTACCATATTTTGACTCCGAAATGTGAATATTTAAAAAAAATTCCAGTGGTTATGCATTACTTCTTGAAATGAAATATTTGAAATAAAAGATATTGCGCATTTGAGGATTTAAAAAATAAATGTTCTTTCTTCAGACACAGATGTTTATGAAGATTTTTCATTTGGAGCGTGGCATTGTATCAGCGATAATTAGCTCAGAATGGAGGATGGAGTCTTTTGAAATGGGGTGGTATAGAAGAATGCTGAAGGTTATATGGGTAGATCGGATCACTGATGAAGGGATACTGAATCGAGTTGAAAGATTTGATGAAATATGACCAGAAAGAAAGAGATACATTGATTAGACACACCTTGAGGCACTAAAAAACTGTTAATTTATTGTTTTGATGGAAGTGTATTGGGTAAGAACTACATACTTTTACCAGGGAATGCATTTATGACAAACAGATTAAAGTGAATGTAATAAGCAGTAGCTATGTAGGAATGAAAATTCTAGTGCAAAAATAGGGTGGCATGAAACCAGTCTGTGGACTGATTACTCAAACAAAAACGATAATGTGGTCATCTTTCTTATACCTAAAAGCTTCTCCCAAACACTGCGCCGCATCAGCTTGTAGGTCTGATAAAGGGGCACAGCGCAATAATATTTATTGTTAGTTTTTCATTTTCCGTGGGGCAGTCCATTAATTGTATTTCTGCTCCGAAGACAGCGGTTACAACCCAGGCTGAGGTCGATGAAATTGGGTGGTGTTGTTGACTACTATCACATTCAAGAACTCTCGCGGAACAAATTTCAGACATGCTATACTTTATACTGCCGTTGCGCCTCGAAATAACAGTATGTGACACTGATCGGGGAAAAAATACTGACCCGCAGCACATGCATCACTTAGGACGAAAATCCTTTGATGTAGTTCATGCAATACTGAACCTTAAATGACAGAAATCTTCCTGGTTAGAGTTCTAAGCTGAAATATTATCACATAGCGATTATTCTAGGGGCAACGATGATATATTCAACTCTTCAGAAGCGTAAAATAAATAGCAGTAATTTATTTCAAAGCTATGTTCTGTCCTTACACCACAAAACGTTATAAACTGAGTATATATCGGGTAATTCACAAGGCTGTGCAGAAACCGAAGTAGTGTAGAGAAAGGTATAAGTACATCAACTTTCTATTCGGAACGTATAGTCCAGGACAAAACCCTGAATCAAGGTAAGCCTGGGGATATCAGGAACGGCAACATGTACAGTCATTTTTTCCAAAACGCTCTACATTATTAAACGGTACAGAACTGACAATCACTGTATTTAGACAATGTTGTTTGCAAAAGCTATTCGAACTATCGTTCCTTTCCTTGTCTTCATAGCATGATTCATAATAACTGAGATTTCGTTAAAGAAGTTGAAATTATTAAAGGAATTTCAGTGAATAATGGATACTAGACGAACCTCACTGACAAATTAGTAACTCAAAGACAGAAGAAATTATTACTTCGTTGTATTCATCACTTCATCATAAGAAGAAAAACTTAACTGGGTTTACGTCGCTCCGACACAGATAGGTCTTATGGCTACGAGGGGATTGGAAAGGGCAAGGAATAGGAAGGAAGAGGCGGTGGTCTTGATTAATAAGAAGAAATAATGGACATTTCTACCTTACCACGGTCCAGTGTCTGGAAAGTGAGAACTTTTCTACAAAAGCAGGGTTACTCAGTAGCGTTTAAATGCAATTACTATTTTTCAGAAGAAAGAAGATATTTTAAAGTCAGGAAGAAAGTACATGTCAGATCATGGAAATGACTTGCAAAAATGCCCACAGATTTGCATTTCGCCATACACCTTATGACTAACAATTATGCCTTCAACCCGGATCAGCATCTCAAAATCATTGATACTAAAACTAAGGACGCTATATTCAATTCTTTAGAAATAAGGGAAAGAATGAAGTGTGCTAAAATAACTAAGCAACATGAACAAATTTCCTTTCTGGACCACTCTGCGATTAATAAATTGTATAGTTAGCTTATTTCCGCTGCCCGATTTTCCTTTGTTAGTACCTTGTACTGACGTCATATCTTCACTGTTTGTCCAACTGTTTGTTTAATTTAATTATTTTTATTTTTTAATGTACCTTTGTTTGTAATACAAGATATATGCACTCTGCACATTTGATAAGTAACAAAAAGAAACTTAGCATTTTCAAGCCGATGATGATTTTGAGTAAAGTAAAAATATATATCAAACTTATCATAATGTGTAAATACCATAATATCTCTACTACAACAATTAGGTATTTTTATGATCAGTGAAAGATGGTGAAAGGTTGTTTTCACCTAGATAAAAAATGAAGTAATGCGCAATATGCGTCCTGCTCTTTAATAAGTACCGTACAGAGGAATCATTACCAAGTTACTTTTCTTAAACGAAATTATACCCATTTTCGTCATATACACAATTGAAGACCTCCCCGGAATAAGGATGTAACCAACAAATCAGTAATTTTTCAGGAGGGAGGAAAATTACTTTGGTGGTTTATTTCATGATATTAACTACTTGAACCAATTGAATATGCAAGTGTACAAATGAGATCATCTATTAAAAACACTAATTTATTGTTATAACTTAAGGTTTCCAAAATAATGTATGAACTGAAAGTGACACAATGGAGAATAAACTGCAAGTATAACTTAGGTTTGTACGTAACAAAGGAGAAATCCTGCATGTGCACTTAGAACAAAAATTACAGCAAATAATATTCATCATCATCAGTGTCTGAGGCAATGCCTTGTTTATGCAACCATCTGCCCTCAGCTCCTCACTTCATTTCATAATAAGAACCACAATGGAGACTCTGTGCCAAGTCCTGAAGGAATTTTTTCCTTGATCGTCCTCGGCCTTTCTTCCATCAGATTGGAAATAAACGTATTTTGTCGCACGATGTGGGCTGTGAATTTAGATCTTCTTCTCTGTATCGTTAATAACAGTTCTTTCTTCCCTTGGATTTCTTGCAGAACGCTTTTGTTTGTTCTCTTTTCAATCCATTTAATCCTTAACATTCTCCTCCAGACTCACATCTCAAACGCTTCCAGTCGTTTCTAATCCAGATCTCTGATTGTTCAAGATAAAAATAACAAAATGTCAAAAACATATTTCAAAATATATATTATGTGATTTTATCTATGGTCTTTATTTAAATGATCTATTACACCTGGTGATGAGCCAATACAAGCACTGTTCATCATTTTGACTGATGTTCCATCCTTACACCACGGAGGACAAAGTTCTGCTTACCGGAAACCAGCTTGAAGTTCAAATGTAAGACATAAGATGACACCACAGCATAGAGCCGTGATGATACACCCTACTTTCACTGAAATTTCTTTCTTTCTTTTTTCTTTCAAAAATGTGTTGGTTATATCCTTATTCCGGGGAGATCTTCAATTATTCGTAGGCGGCAACATTTAGGGATGCAATTATTCCTACAGTCAGACATGTAGCATTTATGAAAAGGAGTACTGAAGTGTGTGGTTCCAACATTCTGAACGTTGAAGACATGCATCAGATGCTGTTTGTATGTTCACTCTCTCCGTTGAGACCAGCACGAGATATGAACCACTGTCTCCTTGATTTACGGGTAACACCTTACGGCGCCAAATTTGAAAATGTCTGAACTTCAACCTCTTCTCTCCGTCAGTACTACGTGCCTAATTGTAAGGAAGAACAAAAAGAAGTAACACTTACCCTTGAGTAAGAACATCCGCAGAATCGACGGAATCTGACTGTGCCCTGATGTCATTTCCCAGCATCATCCACACATCATCCATAGACGAGTGAGAACTTCATTTTCTACTAGACACTATAATGTGCTACATAAAGACAAGAAAGCAGGACGAGGGAGAGGATTTTGTGATGCGACTGAGGAAAATGTTTTGTCCTAGAAAGCTATGATTTGATAGATTGAAGACTCTCGGGAAATTGGAGTACTACGGGGCCTGTTCAAGAAATATCCGAACTTAGGAAATATTTATTCAGGGGTTTTATCTGCAGCATCGTTAGCTTTTTCTCCTTAGAATTATTCCCTTCCTCTCTTATGGTATTACAACACTCCCAACACTGTTTCCACTACTGGAATCAGTCATGTTACGTCATTTGGAGCATCATTCGTAGTTCCTCCTGCGATTTTTGTTTGGTTTATTCAACTGAATAGAACGTCACCCTTTTAATATGAATTTCTATTGGAAAATAGAAAAAAAGTCTTCCGAGGCTAGGTCAGGTAAATAGGGAGGATGGGAGAATGTTCGTCAAAAATTCACGAACCAACAGCGATACGTGAGCTAGTGCGTTGTCATGGTGGAGGTTCTATGAGCTGTTGCTTTACAAGTCTGGTCTTTTTTGACATTTTCTCTCAGACATCTCAAGACTTCGAGATAATACCAGCGGTTCACCATTTCACACTCAAGTAGGAATTCACAGTAACAACACCGCTAGGAGGAAGTTTTCCACACCACTGTGTATCTCTGTATACGTTTCCTCCAGTTTGAAGTAGAAGCGAATGTTGATATGCTGCTCGAAATATTGAGACATATCGACAGTCGCGAAACATATTCAACACACTCGCAAATTAATAGCTGCTGAGAGATAACTGATTGTTTCAGAAAGGCAGGCAAATGGCTAGTTACATGGGAAGAAGAACATTACACAGTGCCACCTACTGGAAACCGCCAAGACTTCGTATTTTCACGGTAGTTCCAAAGTTTGATTATTTCTAAAACAGGCCTCGTGAAGTACAATCAAGGCCGTTCCCAGGGGAGAGGTTAGGGGGGTTCAAACCCTCTCCGAAATAAGAATGAACATGACAATTTAAATAGTATATACGAGTTCTGAAATAGCCTACAAGAAACTAGGAATATTATAAAAACAAGCATTTGCAAAATAATCAATTGCATATAACCTATCAAATCTGTGCCGTCTTTAAATGTTTCTCTATGAATATAGTTAGCACATTTACTGAAAACATTAAAAGAAATGTTAATTTTGGTGAGATATACGGATTGTTTGTTTTTTATGTCCTTATTACATTATATATCATAACAATAAATTTCGATAAATATATATAATATTTTCACGTAATCGAGCCGCTAGAAGATTTAAAAAATGAATCAAACCTGTAAACATTTTTAAGATTTAGAGTGAAACATATTGATATCTCCATTTTTAAACAAATCTTTATGTCGCACTGCACGCACGTGTTAACGCGTGTTCTGCCCACTAAACCGCTATGACTTTACCGTTCTACTTCATCCGTTGAGTTGTAAACGCTCCTGCTCTAAAACTATTTCAAACTTTTCTTTTTGTAAAATGTATTTGAAAGTTAAAAAAAGTTTATTATTATAGTTTAGTTTTGGAATACCCCCCCCCACTTAAATCTTAACCCCCTCCAAAAATATTCCTGGGTTCGGCCTTGAGTGCAACTATTCTATTTCATCATAAAACTTGCCCGCAGTGTGTATATATTTCGTCATTTATTGACTCGTTCTTGAAGTAAGCTATATACAACATGAAGAAATGTTAAGTATGATACATGTCGGTTACATGCGGACTGAAACATTACGAGGATGTTGATCGTGAACTAGAAATGCTAGTCTAGGAACTAATTGGGTTGAAGATATTTCTCGTGAATGTTGACACTGTACAGCGGATGTTTTAGAGTCCTTGTCCAGTGGGCAATGCAGCAGTGTGCAGCCCTACTTTAGAAGACTGGATGCCGTAAGTCTTTTCATCTTTTGTGGTTTAATTTTTTGTACATGTATATACACTTAATAATCCTACAGTTCCAAAGTTTACGAATCTGCAATGGAACTGTTCTATTGTATTGTCTCCTGCACGTTAACACTCGTATGAGTTGCGCGCCAGAATGGAGAGCCCGAAGTGCCGTCGCTGCTGAGGAATATCGTGGTCCCGCGAGAGACGCTTTGCTACTGTATTCGCCTAGAAGATGAAGTTCTTGATCTCGTCGTAAAGTACCAGCACCAAGGCGCCACCAGTACCTCTCATGATGTTGGACAAGGCGCCCTTGAAGAAAGCACGTGGGCCCTCAGACTTGTAGATAACCGCCCAGCAGTGCATGGTGTTCTTGTACAGGATATCAGTCTTGGCACGGCCAGACTGCATCATCATACGTCTACGCACCGTGTCGAAGGGGTAGGACACGATACCAGACATCGTCGTCACGGCCTGAAACACACATTTCAACAAAATGTTAAGCAAAAATCTTTATTATTTTGCCCGTAAGAATGGTGCTAGTGGTGATTTTTTGTTTTAAGAAGAAATACAACTATAGCCGTAATATTGAGAGAAGCGTTCTGACAGATAGTGCTGGAGATAGTGCACGTGCCAATGCACGGTGTTGCCATATTCCTGCATTCCTTTCTCCTTCTCCTCGCTTCCGGCTCACTTGTTCGTTCGTTCACACTTCTCAGAAGTGAGAGGTTCGGCAACTCCAATCAGCACGAGCTGGCCAGCTTATCTCCATGGCAACCGCAATGTACTAGCCCGCGTTTCCATGGCAACAATAGCCCCTACTTTCTTATTCACACACAGGTAGGTAGTAAACGGACCTCCCTCTAAGAAATGTCAAAGTGCTTCCTTCAATATTACGACATTAGGTAATTATCCTTTCTGAACAAATTGAAAATGAAAATCCACAGCCTGTTTCCAGTAATTCGACCGGGTCAGAAATGGAATGAATGAAGCCCCCATCTAGCAGCGAGGATAGGAATTGTGTCGCCTGCCCAAGCCAGTCACACTCCTCTGGGGCAATGATTAATTAATGATAGATGAAATGAAATTATATTGGAGGGTGTTGCTGGAACGAAAGATGACAGGGAAAACCGGAGTAGCCGGAGAAAAACCTGTCCCACCTCCGCTTTGTCCAGCACAAATCTCACATGGAGTGACCGGGATTTGAACCACGGAACCCAGCGGTGAGAGGCTGCCGCCTGATCCACGGAGGCTTCTCTGAACAAATTAATGGAGACAAATTTAAAATAAATTTATTTATTCAAAGGAGAAATTTAAAAATGATTTAAGCCGAAAAGTCACAAACGCATCAAAAGGAAACGTGCGTTCCCTGGGTAACAGAACATTTGAATTGTACAGGATGTATTATAACTAGACATCGGATACGTATGAAAATGCATATTTTGTTTGCTGATATGTGGACCTCCAAAACCGACAAGGAAGTGCGTTTGAAAGTGAAATTGGACGAATGATTAAGTTTAATAGGCCATAAATATTTAGACTTTTACTAGGCATATTTTAACGGTTTCTTTTTTTGCTAGGGGCTTTACGTCGCACCGACCCCAGATAGGTCTAATGGCGACGATGGGATAGGAAAGGCCTAGGAGTTGGAAGGAAGCGGCCGTGGCCTTAATTAAGGTACAGCCTGGTGTGAAAATGGGAAACCACGGAAAACCAGTTTCAGGGCTGCCGATAGTGGGATTCGAACCTACTATCTCCCGGATGCAAGCTCACAGCCGCGCGCCTCTACGCGCACGGCCAACTCGCCCGGTCAGTGTCTACTTCAACGTAGGAAATGATCGCCACTCTTTCCGCACAGTCAAAGAGTTAATTGGTGCTTTCTACGTCCACTGTTTTAAAACAATTCTGGGAGGATATGAGGAGGAAGCGATCTGATCAGTGCCGAAACAATACGTGGCTCTTTCATGTACCTGTCCATCTGCTCATGACTCGACGAGAACAACATGACCCTGGTGCCACATCCTCCCTATTCACCCGTCCTTGCGCCATGCGAAATGCAGCTGAAATGGTGAAGGAAATTCAAACAGAATAGCATGCTGCGAGAAAGTGACTTTCTGGAATGCCTCCGATTCTGACATCGCCGCTAGAAAAGACGTTTACTTTCAAAAGGGTTTATCCTGAAGGCGATGAGGACCAATAATGTATAAGGTGCACAGTGAAGCTATTTACGAGATCAGTCCAGAAATGTATTGATTTGACCAAGTATGTCGGGCTGTAAAATCCGGACAAATTGTTACTTATGAGTGAAGCTGAAACTGAACTATCCATACCCGTTTTCTCGAGCGATCGGCATCATTGACTTCAGTTCGTAAAAACAAAGAAAAAAACACTTTTATCCTCATCCTGAGATTATACAGCTCTTTTCAGGCACACCCACTATGAATGTGAGATGCATGTACTATTTTAACCTCATACCAGCCCTTCTTAAATCACTGCCAGTACCGGGAATCGAACTCGGGCCAGCAAGAACGGCAGTTCGTAGTGCTAACGAACTTTGAATTCAGAAAATCTGTTAGGAACGTTCAGGTATTGTATGTTACAGCCCACTATCTGATCTGTAGTGAACTAAGTATCTCTAGGCGTAGGATGGAGAAAGTAAAATCTATTTGCAGACGAATAAGGGTAGAAAATCTCAAGCACGAGGAAATTATACACAAATGCATGGAAATAATTAGTGAAAAGTTCCAAACATTAGACAGTAAGCAGGTTCCATGATATAGAAAGAAAATGGGTGGCATACAGAGATGGTGTAGTAGAAACGGCAACTGAATGCCCTGGAACAACTGTGTGTAAAGATGAGAAAAGCGAACATCTCGGTGGAATGATGAAGTGAGAGCAGCTTGTAAACTAAAAAGGAAGGCGTATCAGAAATGGCTCCAAACGAGGACTAATTCAGACAGGGAATTGTACGTACATGATATAAATAGAACGAAACAAATAATTGTTGAATCTGGAAAGAAGTCATGGGAAGATTTCTGTAATAACCTGGAAAGGCTACTGTAGGTCAAGTGGCAGGGGGCACCTTTCTGGACGTCAATAAAGTATCGTAGAAGGGGAAGTTAAAAATGAGTAGTGTTTTAGTTAAATCACGTGACTCATAATAGATCCCAGGGAATCACTGGACAGGTGGAAATAATATTTTGAAAATCTTATCAACGTAAAATGAAATCTTTCTGGTGACGTTGCGAACAGCCGATCTCATGAGGAGGACAATGGTGTTGTTGAAATTACGCTTGAGGAAGAGGAAAGGATGGTAAATAAACTCCATTGTCATAAAACTGCAGGAATAGATTAAATAAGACCTGAAATGGTGAGATATAGTGGGAAGACGGGGATGTAATCGCTTCTCAGAGTAATGAAATTAACGTGGAATGTGTTAGTAAGGTATCTTCTGATTAGACGAAACCGGTAACTGCATGTAACTGTAAGCAAGAGAACAAGGACTGATACAACTATCGAGGTATTTCGTAGATCAGTATACCAGGCAAGGTGTTCGAGGATGTGATCGGGTTAGCGATCAGTATGGTATGCTAATATGGCATTATTTAAATGTAAAATGCACTTTGAGCGTTGTGGTCTTACAACAAAGCTTTCAGTCTTGCCAAACTGTCCATGGCAGCCAGCCTGGTTCGCTACGAGGGACTGGTAGCGGTGGGCGGTTTATGGTGGGAAGTTTAGTATGTAGATTAATTGGAAGATTGGGGTCGGGTAGGGTAAGGTGAGATGGATTGGAGAACTTTATCAGACTAGTCCAAAGTACTGATGGCACAAAGAGAAAATACATTCTATGCTGGTGCGTTGTGTTATGATGTTAATTGCTTCTTTTCTGTATTCCATTTGAAGTGTTTAAGTGAATTGGATAATTATTATGACTGGAGCAATACAATTCGCATCACGTGTACCTCAGGAGCTCTGAACTCCTCCTGTATTCGGGAGATAGTGGGTTCGAATACCACTGTCGGCAGCTCTGAAGATGCTTTTCCATGGTTACCAATTTTCACACCAGGCAAATACTGGGGCTGTACCTTAATTAAGGTCATGGCCGCTTCCTTCCCACTCCTAGCCCCCTCCTGTCTCATAGTCCCCGTAAGGCCTATCTGTGTTGGTGCGACGTAAAGCAACTTGTAAAAAAAAAAAAAAAAAAAAAAAAAAAAAAGAAAACCTCCTCGTCGGAAAGGTACTCTTACAGCTGTGCACAGCGAATGCAGAAAAATAATAGCCAACCTCTACTCTTAGTGGAATAGAGTGGTTAGCTCTACTCACCCCGAACAGTTAACCTGGTACTCATTTTTAGTGTAGGCTGAGTGAACCGCAGAGCCACGTGCCCCTTCAAAAGTCGAAAACTCATTTCTAAAATATGCAAATATACAGTGTAGATATTGAACAATGCTATCGCGTGTTAATTGCATATTTTCAATTAATGACTAATAAAAGTCATTTCAGCATGTCCAACTCGTTGGCTGAGTGGTCACCGTACTTTCGGTTCAGAGGGTCCCGAATTCGATTCCCAGCCGGGTCGGGAATTTTAATCGTTTCTGATTAAATCGTCTGGCTCGGGGAGTGGGTGTTTGTGTCTGTCCCAACATTCTCCTCTTCATATTCAGACAACACACCTCGCTACCAACCACCACAGAAACACGTAATAGAGATTACATCCCTCCATATAGGGTTGGCGTCAGGAAGGGCATCCGGCCATAAAACAGGGTCTGATCCAATTGTGCAACTCATTTCACACCCGCGACTCCACTCGTGTGGGAAAAGCTGTAGTAGAAGAAGAAGAAGAAGAAGAAGAAGAAGAAGAAGAAGAAAAGTCGTTTCAACCTCTTAGATATACAATAGGAAATATAGGCAGCATGCTTATTAAATTTTAAAAAATATAAAATTTCAAAAAAGTATGAGATTGGCATGTTGGAGATACACTTCATTTTCGTAAACATAGGATCCAATATGTCATCATGGAGTAGATGTTTTCTGAAAATTAATTCACCTTGGATCGGACATTTTGATTTTGTATTATTTTCTTACAAGTGGCTTTACGTCGCTCCAACACAGATAGGTCTTACGACGACGATGGGCAGGACAGGGCTAGGAGTGGTAAGGAAGCGGCCGTGGCCTTAAGTAAGGTACAGCCCCAGCATTTGCCTGGTGTGAAAATGAGAAACCACAGAAAACCATCTTCAGGGCTGCCAACAGTGGGGTTCGAACCCACTATCTCCCGAATACTCGATACTGGCCGCACTTAAGCGACTGCAGCTATCGAGTTCGGTGGGATTTTGTATTTTAGGAACTTCATATTATACATAAGAAATACCGCAGAATTATGATTACCTGCTATAATTTTGTCACTTTACAGAAAACGTTTCCCGGGTCCTCAAAACACAAACATGTACATTACCACACTTCTTCAAATTTGCCAATACAGGCAAATTAATTAATAACAAAATGATATGCCTTCTTCCTCTCTTCATTTAATATCTATAAAGTAAATATGCTCATATGAAAAGAATATTGTTCAGATTGAGTTCGATTTATTTATTCCTGTTTTTCTTTTTTCACCCTGATTGGTTATTTATTTATTATTAAAGCATTGTTGTGAACAATACAGGTTTCCCCAATTACACTGTTCACTACGTTTTAATATTATCAGCAAGTAATACAGTACTGTAAATCAATGGTTTGAATTCATAATGGAACTTAATTACAAAAGAGATAGTCGAAGAGGAAATAATATTAATAATAGATACATTCAGTTACATCAGGACCTCTCAGTGTACATGCACCGGTGCATTGCATGGCGCAAGGTACGAAAGACGACTTTGCTAGGTTGACCAGAGTGTGGCCACTCCTGAATTTTAAGCAATTGCGCTGCCTCTCTCTTTACCTATGCCTGTCTCGCTCGCTCCATTTATCTCCCCCTTTCCTCAGTTGCTTTACAGCGCTCTACCATCCGAGCAGAGTTGAGCCGAGCTTAGCCGAGTCACCCCGTGACAAAACGTTGGTCCGAACCGAGCCGAGTTGGGTCGATGCACAGTGCAGAGAACCTCTGCGCCTCGGTTTGCACGCGTGTGATTTGGGGCTTTGAGAGGCCCTGACTTACATCAAAACGCCATTTATCTCACAATGACTGTAGCACTCTATCACGGAAGGTAGCAAATTGGTTTACCGACATGCTAAATATGGCATAATTGAGTCATAATTTTGTATAAAGGGGAGTTCTTTTGTGAGTCTGTGTTAGTTTTCGATACGAAGAATATATTTCGCAATCTACTGGGAGTTACATTTGGAACATATATGTCAATTCTTTCTCGGATTTTACTATCGTCAGCTTTGTTATTTATTACTTTATCAAGGAAATACATACCCTGACAATTTCTTCTGTGAGATAGTTTCCTAGCATCAACAGCTTTGAGTATAATGGTGTACGATTTTTGGTAGGGACAATAACTAAACCTCTTGTAATAAACATATCTGAGAAATTTTCTTTGGACTTTCTCAATTAGATCGACATATTTTTCTGTGTAGGGGTTTCAAAGTTAGCAGTGCTGCTGAAATTAACTCTAAAGCTGCACTCTTCTCTTTCGCTTTCCCCCACTTTCCTGCAAAGCCAGCGCTCAACAAAACTCGTGCATACAGTACACCGTCTGAAGATGATCGAACTGAAGTCTTCGTTTCACTTGGACAACCTTATACTTGTCGTTCTCTCAGCTGCCCAGATGTTTTTAAAAAATATATTTCATAATATTCACCTATTTTAATTGTTAAAAGTGCGATTTTATAGATTCTGATGATGTTCTTTCAGGACCGATACACGTCATTCTGTGATTTATGAAACTATTATCGTTCTCAGATATTATCTACTATTAATTAAACTTGGATTCGTTTCAACAGACAGGAAAATTTAAAAGTCATACCGTTGTTGCGCCTAGAAATAGAGTTATGTGACAATGTGGAGGGGAGAAATACTGACCGGCAGCACATGTATTACTACACTTTGAACGAAAATTCGTTGATATTGTTCGAGCAAAACTGAACCTTAGATGACAGAACCCTTCTGGTCAGAGTTCTAAGCTGAAATATTATAGCATAGCGGTTTTTTCTAGGGCAACGACGATATATCTTAAAAGTTGTAGGCAAATATGAGTTAAGCTCCGTGTGCAATGATGTTATTCCGTTAAATAGTCAGTGTTTCCTCTTCGTGTACGCCGACGACCTGAAAATCCTATGGCAAGTGTCTACGCCTGATGATTGTGATTAATTACAGACAGTTCTTAATTCGTGTACCTACTGGTTTAAGAAATGGAGTCTTTCTCCCAATGTTAAGAAGTGTAACACAATATCTTCTTCATTGCTAAAGCAAGGAATGAACACTGCCTATACCATCCAGAAATACATTGCAATCGGCTTCTCAGGTAAGAGGCCTAGGTGGTATAATCGACGAGTAATTCTAGAGGCTAAATTCCCAGGGATAAATTATAAGGCACTGAGATGAGTGTTAAAGACATTAGTGTTAAGTAGAGTTTTATATGGGGCAGAATTATGGGGACTAGAAGAAAAAAGGGATATTTTAAATCAAATTATATAAAAATTTAGTAAGACGGTTATGAGATTACCACAGTGTACAGCGAATGTGGGGTTGTTTTTGATATGCAGAGAGTATATAGAAGTGGAATGCATCAAAAGGGTATAGAACTTTTGGATGCGACTGAAACGAGGTGGGGGGGGGGGAGGGCCTTAGTGCTGCAAGAAGCTTACAAACAACAATTGAAAAGTATGTATGCCGAGAGTTGGTTGTCGAAAATTAAACCCTATGTGTAGAATGTAGGAATGAGTTACATTTGGTTCGAGGCATGGAAGGGAAAAGGTAGTAATAGTCAGAGAGCGCTGATTTCAAGAATTAAAGATATACAAATGCAAAGACAGATAGAAGAATGTAGGAATAAGGTCTCGCTTAGTTTGTTTTATAAGGTGTTCCAAGTCACCAAGATAAATATAAGATATGGCGATAAAAGGATGAAAGGGGGTTTGGTCTGGTGGCTCATGGGGATACATAAAAATAAGGGATGGATTAGGAATAAAGAAAACTCTCATTGTATTCTGTGCGGGAATAAGACTGATGACTTACATTTAGTAGGTTATTGCATGGAAATAGGAAAATTAAGGGAAAGTGATGAACAAAAAAAATTAGTGTGGATATCGAAAGAATGGAACAATGGAGGAAACGTGAATAAGTTTTTAAGTGCAGTTAAAATACTATGCATAAGAAAAGTGAAAGAAATGATCTTATAACTTAATTGGTTATAATAATGTTTATGTAGTCACACAGGTGTTCCGGAATTTAAATAGAAAAGAGGAAGAAGAATAGAGGTCAGTGTGCACTCAGCGGATTGTAATGTTTTGATAGAGTCTGCTCCTAGTGGTACAGCGTAATACCAGACAAGCTGACTCATTCATATGAATGGCAGTAAGTGGGAGAACACCAGGTTATAGCTTGCAGCTATTAATGCGGTTGCCTTATATTTCTTTTGCCTTTTCTTTTATTATTTGCCAAGTTGCCGTGGTTGCCGATGAATTTAGTAGTTTTATTTATTTTGTTCTGAGGGCCAAGTTGTAGCGGTTCCTCTTTCATTTTTGAAATAGTTTGTGTTAGTATTATAATTTTAACCTGGTTTTGATCTGATTTGTTCATTACATATAACACAGGGTGTAACAATGGAGAAAAACTCTGTATAGATTCATTGAAATAAATAAATAAATAAATAAATAAATAAATATGATCGACAGTAAGCTGACCTCCTCTGCTCATATCGATTCAGTAAAATCCCGAGCTATGCGTAGCCTAGGCATACTTTACAGATTCACTGCAATTAATGATATTAACGCCTTAAAATTATACTTTTTCTCCTATGTCCTCCCCATTATTGAGTTTTGTTCCCCTATTTGGTCCTCATCTGCTATCACAAACATATCTCAACTAAATAGTATTTTTAACCTTTTCACTTTCATTGTTGAGATTTACAACCCTGTTTTTGAGAACACAGTTAAATCTAACATTTTGAACTACCTGCGTTTACTTGATCTGAGAAGCCATTTACAGTTCTCCGATCTACCGGATGAGCAGAATAAAGCGGAACCACTCCATCCTGTGCGCGGGAATTCCTGAATGAGTGAGTCGGCCGGTGACGAAATACAGTGCCGGATGTACTCAAGGCAGCGCTACCGCGCCAGGTTTCAGTATTGGCTGAACGTTTCCAAACGTCGCACGTGTTTCAGGGGTGACATTAGGACAGTGTGTGAATTCAGTGAAATGGCTCACGTGGAATTCTGTTCCCCATACGATCCATACGTCCGTAAAGAAAGTGGGAGGGCTGTAAGGAGATTATTTCAAGAGGAGTTTCCTGATGTTCAAGTTCCAAGTCGGACTTCGATTCATAGATTAGTAAGACGTGATGTCTTCTTGATAAGAAACGCAGTAACCCACTTGCAGTGCTCACACAAGAAACTGTAGGTAACATTAGTAACGCTCTGGAAAGGTCTCCTACAAAATCACTTCGACGACTTGCTCAGGAAATGGAAATTTCGTACGGTTCTGTTCGAATGGGTACAAACTTACTGAAGTTAGGCCGTATAAAATTACTGCAGGGTGACCCTGCGTTACGAATGCGATTTTGTGAATGGGCTTTGAATGCGATACATGATGGAGAAATTGGCCCTAATGTAACGTTCTTGTGTTGTGTTGTGTTGTGTTGTTTGTTTGTGTTTGTTAGAAATAGCTTACGTGACAATGTATTTACTGCGGGACGTCCTGTCACGCACACATCTCCCGTGTGTAGGCTGCGCTGCTGGGCTGAGGGACTGGTTCCGCTTTATGTTGCTCACCCTGTATGTTACCTTCGTAAAATAATCAATGGATATACCAAATGCAATACTCTTCCAACGTACTTCCATATAAACGTCCTCTCCTACCCCCCCCCCCCCCCCCACCGCGCACCAACACGCAACAAGCATACTCATCTTATGTCCCGTCCGCGCCTAACCTTACAATAATCCTCCACCGTCCCCCTACTCTTGGTAATTCACTACCCGATATTGACATATTCACACCCTTCACATCCTTCAGACACAAAATTAAAAGATTCCTTTGAAGTCTTCTCCAGTTTTCCATTTTCTTCCGTCCATCCAACCCATGACCTTTTTCTTGCTAACTCTGTAATCGACCCTTGCCAGTCATCGTTGCCATTCTTGTTACATTGTTATTGTTACTAATTTACTGTTGATACTTAATATTGTTGTTTACACCGATTGTTCTTTTATTATATTTATTTAAATTTGTTTTATTATTAGTGTAAACTGGCTCTCGATAAGCTGCATCTAATAAATATTTATAAATAAATAAATAAATAAATAAATAAATAAATAAATAAATAAATAAATAAATAAATAAATAAATAAACTGTAAGAAGTAATTGAATGGGCTAACCCTGAAAGTTTCACAAATGAGACAGAACAAAAGATTAAAGTGGTATTGATTGTCGACTTTGAATCTCTTTGTATGAGACTGACCTGAGCGATGGCCCAGGAAATGAGGAAGGGTGTGTTCTTGGGGTCGGGTAGCATGCCCTTGGCGGTGTCGAAGCAGCCGAAGTAGGCCGCTCGGTAAATGATGATACCCTGCACGGACACACCGAAGCCTCTGTACAGACCAACCAGTCCATCAGCCTTGTAGATTCTGGAGAGGCAGTTGCCCAAACCAGAGAACTCTCGTTCTGCTCCTGCCTTGCCTACGTCAGCAGCCAACCTAAAGGAGGAATACAGAGTTAATCATTGTCATTCTGTTCTTAAAGACCTGCATATTTTAAGGCCTATTTTGTAGCTTAACGAGAGTTATGACTGAAATTTTGAACTTCTACAATTTATCAAATCCAGATTTAGAACATAAGCACATATTAGTAAGATATAGCCCCACACAAAATTTGGAGTGATTAGTTAACTGCTCTTCGAAGTTTTTATTTTTATATGTTGCATGGAAAATGTTCCTAGCGACACGGTTTTCATTTCCTTGGGCTATAATTTGGCAGATTTGTCAGAAATACTCGTATATTTAAGAAAAACTCCGGGTTTTTGTAGTCAGGTGTAAACTATTGGAGATATAATTTTGTCAATTTTTCATTATTCATTCAATAGGCAAAAATCTAGTTTTGTGTTCTCTCAGGAGTAAAGATATTAAGGTAATATTCAAATGATAATAAAATGCAGAACTACGTTTAATTTCTGCGCATATTTTAGCATTCTCTGAAAATTTCAGGTAATTCTGATAAGAACTCTGTCGCTAGGAACATTTTATGCGTGGCAAAGAGCTGCAAAACTTCGAAAGTTGATAAAAGCAATTGAAAGTTTAAGAAACATACTTTCTTTCAAACTGCGCTGGACTGTAAATTACTCCCTCAGATGTCTTTCTTCTCTTACGCACAGCGTAGGCCTACTATAAGGTGAATATATTCCAGCGAAATTATTGAAACGGTAGCCTGAAAGATCTTTGAAGCTGATTTTGTCTGCCAGCGTGAAAGAAAAGCGTGTGGCCTTGATCTATATACATCGAGCCGCTATTCTTTAAATCCGGAATTTAGAGCTTTAAAAATGGCGGTAGGAAAATTGATAACGGGATTAGGAAGAGGAAGAATTAGGGAATTTTAAAAGTTAAAATTGAAAATTCAAACTTTTCGAAAAAAGAAAGTCCCAAAATTTCAGTCATGGCTTCTCTTAATATGTCAGAAATTACTTTTTCCAACTATTTTAGATGATACACTCAAGACCAGAGATAACAATCTTTTGCGTTTTTGCCGTGTCGTTCGTTAGTCAGATGAATTGAAGCAAAGATGGCGACGTCAATTCCTACTCGGCATTGTGAGCCATCTGGTGGCGAACAAGTGTATAACTTAATTAGTAGAGCAACGATCAAGTTTTTTTCAAATTTCAAACCTTCATTGTTAGAAGAGTCAGATAAGTGTTTTTTTTCTAAAGACGTCTTTGAGAAACATGAATAAGTTTTACAGTTTATTCTTTCACACGGCAAAAATCCCGAAGGATTGTCACGTCTGCTAACTCCCTTCACCTTTTAACATCAACTAGGATAAAATGCATACATAATATAGTTCATCAACAGGGATGCAAATAGCAAATCACATTTAATGACCTGAATTTTTGCCTCAACTTTAGGTTCAGTTTTCACGGAAGATATTAATTTCAGAGTCATAATTCTTTTCATATAAATTGATAACATTACTAAATAAATTTAAGACTTTTTTTGCTAGTTGCTTTACGTCGCACCGACACAGATAGGTCTTATGGCGACGATGGGACAGGAAAGGGCTAGGAGTGGGAAGGAATCGGCCATGGCCTTAATTAAGGTACAGCCCCAGCATTCGCCTGGTGTGAAAATGGGAAACCACGGAAAACCATCTTCAGGGCTGCCGACAGTGGGGTGTCGAACCAAAATTTAAGACTTACAAGTGTATTCAAATACACTATACCACATTATATAATGGTTCGTGATGTCGGTTACTGTAGTCTAGTCCTAGTTCGGCGATCCGCAAAGTGGTGGGGCGAACCCCATGAGGAAGGTGCTGAGTGTTTTTCTTTTGTTTTACGTCGCACCACTATGGCGACAAGGGGCTAGGAAATGTCAAGTATTGGGAAGGAATCGATCGTTGCCTTGATTAAGATAATGCCCCGGCATTTGCCTTGTGTGAAAATGGTAAACCACAGAAAACCTTCTACAGGGCTGTCGATAGCGGGGTTCGAACCAACTATCTCCTGAATGCAAGCTACGTGACCCAAATCACGCAGCCACTCTGCAATGCAATTGACTGCGGCTATGATCGAAATTTCATATAATGCTACAGATTCCATCTCTTTTGTGAACAGTTACTTGTTGCTCTATTTGTTTACCAAACATTGTAATAGCAAAAGATTCAAATAAAATAAATCACGCCAAGAGAGGCCCTCAGAATCAAGATCAGAGCCAGAAAACCAAAACGAATGTTGACGAGATTTTGGAATAATGGTGGTACTATACAAATGCCACTTTCCGCATGGACGTTTCATGTTTTGTTTTAGAGATTTTCTAGCAACTTGCTAGCAACTTTCTAGCAGTTGCCCAAGCCAGAGAACACTCGTTCTGCTCCTGCCTTGCCTACGTCAGCAGCCAACCTAAAGGAGAAATAGAGAGTTAATCGTTGTCATTCTGTTCTTAAAAGACCTGCATATTTTAAGGCCTATTTTGTAGCTTAACGAGAATTATGACTGAAATTATGAACTTATACAATTTATCAAATCCAAATTTAAAACATAAGCGCATATTAGTAAGATATAGCCCCACACAAAATTTGGAGTAATTAGTTAACTGCTCTTCGAAGTTATTGAAAAATAATCTTTATTTTTATATGTTGCGTGGAAAATGTTCCTTGCGACACTGTTTTTATTTTCTTGGGCTATAATTTGGCAGACTTATCAGAAATACTCGTATATTTAAGAACAACTCCGGGTTTTTGTAGTCAGATGTAAACTACAGTATATATAATTTTTGTCAATTATTCATTCAATAGGCAAAGTCTAGTTTCGTGTTATTTCAGGAGTAAAGATATGAAGGTAATATTCAAATGATAATAAAATGCAGAACTACTTTTAATTCTTGCGCATATTCAAACATTCTCTGAAAATTTCAGGTGAATCTGATAAGAACTCTGTGGCAAGGAACATTTTGTGGATGGCACAGAACTGAAAAACTTTTAAAGTAGAAAAAAGCAATTGAAAGTTTAAGAAACGTACTTGCTTTAAAACTGCCCTGGACTGTTAAATTACTCCCTCAAATGTCTTTCTCTTATTGCGCATAGCGTAGGCCTACTACAAGGTGAATATATTCGAGCGGTATTATTGAAGTGGTAGACTGAAAGAACTCTGTAGCTAATTTTGTCTGACAGCATGAGAGAAAGGGGGTTTGGGCTTGCTCTATATACACCGAGCCGCTATCCTTTAAATCCGGAATTTAGACCGTTAAAAATGGCGTTAGGAAAACTGTGAGGATTTTGTTGCCTGGTCGTGTTGGAAAGAAAACTCTGTTAACAACTGAAGTATTAAGAAACGTTAACAATACTATGGTTGAAAACCTGTTTAAAAAATTGATGCATCTGTATTTTGTGTCCTGCTGTACTTGAACGGTAACGATTGAAGGTGCGCTCTCTCTCCCACCCTGGCTTCTGTATCGACCAGCACACCTGAATGGTCTGTGCGCTCCTAACTTGATGTGTTTTGGGTCAACTAGCGTCAACTCATAGTGAAACAAATTCGGAGCCACTTTGCTCCCCGCTGTTGAGGAACGAGAGCAGCTGAGAGAGCATGGAAGGGAAGTGTGTGACGTAATACGTACTGAAGGCCAGTGTGAGTGCACTTTATTCTCACACCACACGACGTTCAAGCCTGTGTGTTCTTTGAATAAATACAAATATCCCAAAACATTAGTTAATCGTGAAAATGTATTTATTCAGAACATATTACACACTGCTGTATTTTTCGTTTGTCGTTGAATAATTTCCGTGCCTGGTTATACTTTATAATCTGTGTCCTGTTCGTTCCAAACGATCCACGCAGTGGCGGCGATAAGGACCCCGCAGACCACGCGGGGTGGGGTGAGAGGCACTGCTTGTGAGGGGCCCATGCCTGTTTGGTAATTCAGTAGCTGAAGAGTGATTTTACATATTGATAAAGCTACAGCATGCCTTTGCTGGCAAGATGTAGTGTTTACAGTGCACTATGTCTTCTGCTATGGGCTAGAATAAATATGTTACTTTCATTGACCTCTCTCAGTCTCATCCTTGGTTTTGACAATATGAAAGAGACCGAGGTATAAGCGATTCTAGTAACACCGTCCCTTATGCAGCCAGTCCCTGTTATGAATAGTGTGATGCATTTCAGTGGGTTTGGCAGACTGATATGTGATAGCAACTTCTGACTCAGTGAGTAAAGCGACGGAAAACTACCTCATTTCCCTAGTACGCCTCTTCAGTGACACCTAGGCTATCTATGACAGCTGTTGGTGGAGCTGTAGAGGATCAAACCAGCCTTAGGGCTGAATACCCAACACACAAACAAAGCTACAGCACACAACACAATATTATTTGTATTACAGAGGGTTATTCCAAACTTACGCCGTCGTAGTGCAGAGCTTCTTTCGTCAATAGAAGTATGGTAGTTATTTCTGAAAAAATATATGTTTCCCAATTTGTTCCAATAACAGCCATCCCTTGCTGCCACTCACAACAATCAACAAGTAGTCAGCGAAAATGCGGTAACAAAGAGATCCTCTTATCTAAACTCTAAATATTGAAGTTTCGAGCCTATAATTAACTCTCGACAGTCAGTGCAGTTAAGTAGCCCAACGATGGACGATTGAGTTGTAAATAGTAGTAAATTTTTCCGTCCTAGGAACGAGATTATTTCTTAACATGGTGACGGTCAGTGTGTTCTGGTTACTATAATTGGAGTATGCATTTCTTGTGTGTGTGTGTGTGTGTGTGTGTGTGTGTGTGTGTGTGTGTGTGTGTGCGCGTGTGCGTGTGTGTGTGTGTGTGTGTGTGTGTGTGCGCGTGTGTGTATGCTTGTACCATATAAGTGTATTTTTTATTCCTTCGAATTTGAAAACTAAATTGTGTAACTTTTATTATTATTATTATTATTATTATTATTATTATTATTATTTGTTTCATTCATTTCACCCTCTTTGCTCGTATTCTGAGATAATACAGTAGGTTTGGCTTTTAAGGTAGATCTGTCTTGGAACCTTATATTTTCGTCTTTAGATATTGTTTTATCTGTTCTATCGAATAGTGAATTTTCTGTAACTCTTCTTCTTCTCATTACCTATATATTCAAATATTTTACTAAAAACAGCTTTGACAGATCCGTCCTTCCCTTCTACTGGATCGATTTGCTTCATTTTTGTTTTTTCTCTCCGGAATCACCTGCCGGTGAATCATGAGACATTAATAGGTCCCTAAATTCAGCCAACTTTGAGTAATCATAAAATCAAATCATTAAAATTTTACTCCAATAATTGCAGGCGAAGGCTTACCCTAACCCGCAATACATTCTGTACTTAGCAGGTTGCTAACTGACTAACACTCTCACTAATATTCTGATATATGTGATTTTTATCCTTAGTAATGTGATTGAATGCGGCCATGTTTGATTACTGCCTGTCAAGCCAGACAGTATGCACTTCCTCTGATCACGGAAGAATACTATTCCCTGCTGGATATTTTATGTTACCTTTCCCAGCTTCCAAATATATTCAACAGATGGCAGAGAGTACCTAATAATTTACATGTAGCTAAGAAAAAAACGTCTACGTACAAACAGACCCCATATGACATACACCTTAGACGTTATCTGGGCACGCCTATCGAAGTATAACCTAGCAACACTAGGAAGAGTGAAGGCCATGTATCTTAAAACAAAGTTCTCTGCCTGACAAAAAACGCTCCTTCCAAACTAACTTATGATCTCACAAGACAACCGTTCTATTTAGAAGAACTGCGATTAAAAATATCATTGCCGTCTACGACACAAGACCAAGCTTTACATCAAGAACTGCAGGATAAAAGGGTGAATATATGGATAGATTTTTACCAGAAAGACGGCATGATGACGCAGAATGGATGAATTCTGACTACAAACTGCGGCATACCGTAACACCCTTCTTATTAAATGGTCATAAAACCATTGAAAATGGCAGGCAAAACAATATGACTACAACAGGCACATCAAGACAGGTTATCTGAACGAATGCTATGGAGCATCACAGGTCATACAGTTATTATTATTATTATTATTATTATTATTATTATTATTATTATTATTATTATTATTATTATTATTATTATTATTATTGAGCCTCCGTGGCTCAGACGGCCTCTCACCGTTGGATACCGTGGTTCAAATCCCGGTCACTCGATGTGAGATTTGTGCTGGACAAAGCGGAGGCGGGACAGGTTTTTCTCTGGGTACTCCGGTTTTCCCTGCCATCTTTCATTCCAGCAACACACTCCATTCTCATTTCATAGCATCTATCAGTCATTAATAAATCACTTCGCGAGTGGCGACCCCATCGCACTAATAGCCTCTATCTGCTTCATTCATTCCATTCCTGACCCGGTCAATGACTGGAAAACAGGTTGTAGGTTTTCATTTTTCGTTATTATTATTATTATTATTATTATTATTATTATTATTATTATTATTATTATTATTATTCATATGGAACATTATGTCCGTGCGGTTACTGCAAGTACCACCACGGTATGCAACCCGCCTGTCCCCTGCTCTCTTCTCACGTGGCAGCCAGCCGACCCGGGCGAAGCAAGTAGCGCGTGCTCCCTAGAGCAACTACTTGATGACGTATGTTTCGGGTAACCGGGCATGAGCCCTGTTAATTTCTGAACATTGCGCTCAACTCACATCACGCCGAGGTTCATGCATTTTAATATTTCTAAAGGTTAACTCATTATGATGTGTGTTTACTTACCGTGTTCGGGCGAAGTCAAGGGGATAGACAAAGCAGAGGGATGTTGCTCCAGCAGCGCCACCAGAAGCCAGATTTCCCAGGAAATATCTCCAGAACTGCTTGTTCTTGTCCACACCACCGAGGAAAATCTGTTTGTACTTATCCTTGAAAGCGAAGTTGAGGGCTTGCGTGGGGAAGTATCGGATCACATTGGCGAAGTTACCGCGCCAGTATGCAAGCACGCCCTGCTCCTTGGGAATGCGGACGAAGCAGTCGACGATACCTGTAAAGACAAAATATACTCGCCTTAAAATTCAGGTCGATAGAATGTAGCTCTTATATTTTAATGTAGAATGTGTTTTTCTCAAAGAACTACTGTGTCAAAAGCAACACACGGACAGACATATAGGACATGCGTGTACTCGTATTTTTATTTTACTATTATTCGTTTTACGTCGCACCGACACAGATAGATCTTATGGTGACGCTGAGATAGGGAAGGGCTAGGAGTGGGATGGAAGTGCGGTTTAACCCCAGCATTTTCCTGGTGTGAAAATTGGAAACCACGGAAAACCATCTTCAGTTCTGCCGACAGTGGGGTTCGTACACCACTCTCCCCCGAATGATTTTTTTTTTGCTAGCTGCTTTACGTCGCACCGACACAGATAGGTCTTATGGCGACGATGGGACGGGAAAGGCCTAGGAGTGGGAAGGAAGCGGCCGTGGCCTTAATTGAGGTACAGCCTGGTGTGAAAATGGGAAACCACGGAAAACCATTATCAGAGCTGCCGACAGTGGGGTTCGAACCTACTATCTCCCGAATACTGGATACTGGCGGCACTTAAGCGACTGTAGCTATCGAGCTCGGTCTCCCGAATGTAAGCTGATAGCTGCATGACCCAAACAGCACAGCCGCTTGCTCAGTCCATACTACTATTATTAAATGTAACTTCAGAGTAAGAATGATACGCCTATTTATAGGGTAAAGGGGGCTATGTTCGTGACACAGGCAAGTTCGTGATGAATCTTTGAATAAGTCATGTGTTCGCTAGAATACGATGAAGACCAATGAAAGTAGCTGTTGTGAACTCGGGGAACTAGTAGTAAAGTTGAAATGCTTAGTCTGCAATAGGGAAGTTCATGATACTTATTCAAAGATTTATCACCAACTTACCTGTATAACGAATATACCTCCTTTTTTTCTTTTTGCTAGGGGCTTTACGTCGCACCGACACAGATAGGTCTTATGGCGACGATGGGATAGGAAAGGCCTAGGAGTTGGAAGGAAGCGGCCGTGGCCTTACTTAAGGTACAGCCCCAGCATTTTCCTGGTGTGAAAATCGGAAACCACGGAAAACCATTTTCAGGGCTGCCGATAGTGGGATTCGAACCTACTATCTCCCGGATGCAAGCTCACAGCCGCGCGCCTCTACGCGCACGGCCAACTCGCCCGGTGATACCTCCTTTTACCCAACAAGGAATAACAATTAGTTTCAGAACACATTCTTCATACTTATTCCTCATACTTAGAGGAATAAATTATGTTCTATGGCTATTAGGTCCGGAAACGGTTTATTTCCAAGAACTCATTTTCTTTGGTAGTTGATATTTGGGATGCCCGCCTCTGTGGTGTAGTGGTTAGTGTGATTAGCTGCCACCCCCAAAGGGGCGGGTTTGATTCCCGGCTCTGTCACGAAATTTGAAAAGTGGTACGAGTGCTGGAACGGGGTCTACTCAGCCTCGGGAGGTCAACTGAGTAGAGGTGGGTTCGATTCCCACCTCAGCCATCCTGGAAGTGGTTTTCCGTGGTCTCCCACTTCTCTTCCAGACAAATGCCGGGACGGTACCTAACTTAAGGCCACAGCCGCCTCCTTCCCTCTTCCTTGTCTATCCCTTCCAATCTTCCCATCCCCCAACAAGGCCCCTGTTCAGCATAGCAGGTGACGCCGCCTGGGCAAGGTACTGGTTATTCTCCCCAGCTGTATCCGCGACCCTGAGTCTGAAGCTCCGGAACTCTGCACTTGAGGCGGTAGAGGTGGGATCCCTCGCTCAGTCTGAGAGAAAAACCGACCCTGGAGGGTAAACCGATAAAGAAGAAGAAATTTGGGATAAGTCTAAAAATGCTGTCAAATTTCGCTTTAGGAAAAACAAATGATTATAAAATGTGTCTTATAAAATCTTTCAGCCATGGTCATCCATCCACGGTGGTGCCTCACACATTTTGAATCGCTAATTTCAGGTGACCGCCAGTCATAAGACATTTATGTCAAAAGGAGTGGGTAAAGTGGGAAAGTAAAATATTACAAATAAACATTTTCATTTATATACTTGCGTCATTTTTACGTATTCTATTGCTATATATTTAATCCCTCGTACTCGGCGAGGGATCCCACCTCTACTACCTCAAGGGCAGTGTCCTGGAGCGTGAGACATTTCGTCGGGGAGTGTAAGAATGGGCAATGGAAGACTTACTCAAAATATATTGAATTCTGCCTCCTCGCTAGCAGTCAAGAATAATTGGATAATCGAAATTGAAAACTGCCTTCAAGAAATCAGCATGTTGAAATTATATGGGTCAGGCCTAGCTTTAGAAAGTTGTTGGACAAACATCATTTTAATCGAAAGCGACTTTCAACCTATTAGGTCGTGTTACGTACATTTAGTACGTGTTGAAGAGATGTTAAGTACAGAACAAAAATGGCCAACCAGACATTAGTGGGATTCGAACCTCAATGGGCAACCTAAAAGCACTCTACAGTGTGATGGTAGTAGTACCAGACCTGTAGCTTAGAAGCTTTCCAACAGAACAAAGATGGCCTAGGCCGCCATAGCTCAATTGGTAGAGCAACCGACGCGAAATCGGGAGGTTGTGCTAGTGCGACGTTAAATTCCTAGCAAAAGAGAATAATCAACAATATACTTTTACGGCTTTCGGAGACGCCGAGGTAACGGAGTTTTGTCCTGGAGGAATTCCCTTTCGTCCCAGTAAATCTGCCAACACGAGGCTGACGTATTCGGCACCTTCAAATACCACCGGACTGAGCCAGGATCGAACCTGCCAAGTTGGGGTCAGAAGGCCAGCGCCTCAACCGTCTGAGCCACTCAGTCTGTCAAGGCTAAGACTGAGACAAATCAATGAAAGTAACAGAATTGCTCTAGCCCATATCAGAAGACATGTAGTGTTAACAGCAAGAACCATGTTTAAATGTTGCGCACTCGTGCATCTTGCGCATTCATGTTCAGGGACGTAAGTTCAAACACGTAACCTTGATAAACATGTGTAGGCCTAGGTCTGGCAGTGAAGCGTGTAGTTATGTAACAGCCAACATAAATTTCAAGCTGCTACTCCCATATACCATTATCTAGTACGGAGATGCGGAAAACATTTGACTCATATGAGATCTAAGAAATAGACTCATCTTGCTTTGGACCTTCACCCACAATTATTATTGATTTCCTAACCTAAGGAAACAAGTAATAGAGCGCCTAAATTAGGGGTTAAGCTAGAAAATAAAATTGTCGCAATTGTTTTATGGTTAGTAATAATGATGCTCATGTTAGGCTGTACTTCTTATTCCTTTTTCTCACATAGTGCATGGAAATAATAGCATATCATTCTAGTACTGAATCTTGAAAACGAATGACAATCCGGAGTCTGTTTCCAGTCGTTCGACCGGATTAGGAACAGAATTAATGAAGCCCCATCTAGCGGCCAGGATAGGAATCGTGCTGGCTGCCGAAGCTTGTTGCACTCCACTGGGGCGATGATTAATGACCGACAGATTAAATAAAATGACATTGGAGAGTTTTGTTGGATTGAAAGATGACGGGGAAATTCGGAGTACCAGGAGAAAAACCTGTCCCACCTCCGCTTTGTCGTGCACAAATCTCACATGGAATGAACGGGATTTTAACGTGGTGATAAGCCGGCGCTTGGGTGGCGTGCCTGATGCGACCGCATAATCTGTAACCGTGTCGGATGCGACCGGCGTTGACAAGCAAATTGTCATTTGATAACTTGTGTCATCAGTCATCACCCAAGATAAGGTAAGCTAAACGAAATGCAATGCCATTTCAATAAGTCTTATAAGCAGCTACTGCCCCTACTTTACATAACACTTCTGGGGGAAACTCGTTTCACAACACGAGAAATGGTGATGGGTTTATGTCTTTCCCCACCGGGCGAGTTGGCCATGCGGGTAGAGGCGCGCGGCTTTGAGCTTGCATCCGGGAGGTAGTGGGTTCGAATCCCACTGTCGGCAGCCCTGAAGATGGTTTTCCGTGGTTTCCCATTTTCACACCAGGCAAATGCTGGGGCTGTATTTTAATTAAGACCAGGGCTGCTTCCTTCCCATTCCTAGCCTTTTTATATCCCATCGTCGCCTTAAGACCTGTCTGTGTCGGTGCGACGTAATGCCACTAGCAAGAGACAAGATCCTAATTCTCTGAAATTATTTACGACTTAGGCCTACTTACTTATCGTGTCCTATTAGTACCAGGAGTGTCCGAGGACGTGTTCGGCTTGCCCGGTGCAGGTCTTTCTACCTGACACCCGTGGGCGGCCTGCGCGTCTGGATGTGGGATTATGATAATGAAGTAGGGAGAGATGAAACCCAATTTCGGCACGTAGCCTACTCCTCTCGAATAATACCAAGGGGTTTGCTCAAATGCTTTACGTCGTCATCCAACGCCCGAATTACCATCAACAGCTCATATCCCCTCACTCCATTTGAACACTGCGAAAAGGTTTGGATTTGAATCCAGGCTTTTGGCATGCAATCTAGTGATTAGAAACTGTCTACCACCAGCTTTCCTACCCTGGCGGCCAACATTCTGATGGTGATTTTTTTTTATCCAGGCTAAGAGGCTCAGACGGCTCAGACGGTTGAGATGCTGGTCTTCCGACTCCAACTTGGCAGGTTCGATCCTGGCTCAGTCCGGTGGTATTTGATCATGCTCAAATACGTCAGCTTCGTGTCGGTGGATTTACTGGCACGTAAAATAAGTCCTGCGGGACTAAATTCCGGCACCTCGGCGTCTCCTTAAACCATAAAAATAGTTACTGGGACGTAAAGCCAGCAACATTATTATCTTTTTCTTTCGACCAACGGCACTCGAACCTGCTAACCACGGTGTCTGACCTTTATTTTAGAAAAGACCAAGTTAGCTACTTATAAGCAATCTGCCACTTGGTGACAGCCCTTAATGCAGATCAATTGTAAGTGACTGATGGGTCGCATGCGGCACGATGCTTATCCACTCGGTCGCTATTGGCACGATAATGGCCTGGTCGCAAACGGCACGGTCGCATCTGATACGTAACCGGCGCGTGGCAGCCTGAGCCACGGAGGCTCCGCGTACTGAATCTTACACGACACAATGTAACGATTTCCAAAACTTCACCAATAACCGTTTAATCGACACTGAAGTAGATATTAGAGCGATGGCTCGCCTCGTGGTCATGATTGGTAAGGCGTCAAGTCTGTGTGGTTAGTGTTGGTTCAAGTTCCGTTGGTGGAATATATTGAACCCTTGAGCTTGTAGAATTATGGGTTCAATATATATATCACCATCGGAATGTTGACCGGCAGGGTAGGACAGGTGGAGGTATACAGTTTCTAGTAACTAGATTGCGTGCCAAATCCTGGGTTCAATTCCAAACCTCCCCGCAGTAGAGTGAAGGCATATGGCGCTGTTGATGGTGATTCACCCGTCAGATGGGGACGTAAAGCCTTCAGCAGACTCCTTCGTGTTATTCGACAGGGGCAGGCTACGTGACGTGACCAGATTACCCTCGCTTTCCCTACCTGATTACCACTCCCTCCCACACACATACACACGAACGCGCATGCACACGTCGCCCACGGGCATCAACTAGAAAGGCTTGCACCAGGCATTTTCGGTGGCCGCACGATGTAAAAACGTAAATAAATAAATTAGTGTGATAAGAGTCCGCCTCTGTGGTGTAGTGGTTAGTGTGATTAGCTGCCACCCCCAGAGGCCCGGGTTCGATTCCGGACTCTGCCACGAAATTAGAAAAGTGGTACGAGGGCTGGAACGGGGTCCACTCAGCCTCGGGAGGTCAACTGAGTAGAGGTTGGTTCGATTCCCACCTCAGCCATCCTGTAAGTGGTTTTCCGTTGGGTTTCCACTTCTCCTCCAGGCAAATGCCGGGATCGTACCTAACTTAAGGCCACGGCCGCTTCCTTCCCCCTTCCTTGTCTATCCCTTCCAATCTTCCCATCCCCCCCCCCCCTCCAAGGCCACTGTTCAGCATAGCAGGTGAGGCCGTCTGGGCGAGGTACTGGTCATCCTGCCCAGTTTTATCCCCCGACCCAGAGTCTGAAACTCCAGGACACTGCCCTTGAGGTGGTAGAGGTGGGATCCCTCGCTGAGTCCGAGGGAAAAACCGACCCTGGAGGGTAAACAGATTAAGAAGAGGAAGAAGAAGTGTGATAAGAGATTTTGTTAGTACTAAAACACTAACCTCGTAATTCTCCTGTGATTGGGTGACAACTGAATTTACAGTTATAAAAAATTGCAAATTGCGAAAAGTTCATGTAGCATACCAAATCATAATACGGAATGTCAAACGAATAAGATATGTGGAAACAAATCTGACGCGATTCGCACATTTTTGTACAAGATAATCTTATATGACGTAGCAGCTCTACAGTATGTTAGTTGTTACATAACTACACGCTGTACTGCCAGAGACGCAAATAATGGAATATAATCCTAGTACTGCATCATCACTTATATAACGATTTCCATCACTTCATATATCAACACCGCCTGTAACTATTTATCCATTTAACCCCCATTAGAATAGGCTTTAGAGTGGTAAATGATTTGGGCACCCTTGAGAAGTAACTAGACTTCTCTTCGGAGCCAGGGGATGTTTGTTTAAGGACACGAGTTCCCATCTCAAGAAGCTCTCGTTGACAGACATACAACATCTTTTATTAAATATTTTCAAGGATTCGTTGGCAATATTAAACCACAATCTATATTCTTCTCATTAGATAATAATGACTCATTATATAACATTTCGGGTATATATTTTAAAAGGTTATATTCCCCCGGTCTAGGAAGCCAAGAATAACGGCCGAAGGAATTAGTCGTGCTGACCACACGACACCTCGTAATCTGCAGGCCTTCGGGCTGAGCAGCGGTCGCTTGGTAGGCCAAGGCCCTTCAAGGGCTGTCGTGCTATGGGGTTTGGTTTTATATTATATTCCGGATCCATCTGCTCGGAATCATTAGAAGAGGCGGTTAGCTGCCAACTCTCGGAGGTCGGTTTTCGATTTCCGGCTCTGCCACGAAAATTGAGAACTGTACGAGGACTGGAACGGGATCCACTTAGCCTCGGGAGGACAACTGAGTAGACAGGGTTCAGTTCCCACCTCAACCATCCTCGAGGTGGCTTTCCGTGGTTTCCTACTTCACCTCGAGGCAAATGCCGGGATGCTATCTAACTTGAGGTATGGCCGCTTCCTTCCCTCTTCCTTGTCTATCCCTTCCATTCTTCCCATCCCTCCACAATGCCCCTGGTCAGCATAACAGGTGAGGCCGCCTAACACCTGTTCTGATATCAAAGCTTTTTGGTAGTTCCCCTCTGAATTTTACCTTTGACTTGGTGTTTGTGAAAGTAGCCTCTACGAGGTTCAGAATCTTATTATCTAGTCTCAATTCAGCGGGGGTCTGAAAGAGGAAGATTCATAAGCTTTCTGGAAGTCAACGAAAATTATTAAGGTTTCGAGCGGGCTCCAAGTACAGATGAATAGAAAATGATAAAAACAAGACATCTGGATTCTGTACGTCGTGCCATATTGTTTAGCACCTGGTACGTGCTGAACGTGCTCTCCGTACCAAGTGGTCTACAAGCACTGTGACGACATGCGTCACTCACGTGATGAATGTGGCGCTTGAATGGACAAAAGTGATCCTTTGCTTAGCGATATGTATGACTGTGCGTGAAAGAAAGACGGGTGAGCGCTGTAACTAAATACTGTAGCTGTTATTTAGCTTTTATGTTCATCTCCAGGGTCTTGTAGGCTACTTTATGACTGGTTATCCCATCACGTCTTATGTCACCTATCACCCAGTGGCGGCTGGTGGTATCTGAAGCTGGATGTTGCACCAAAATTTTCAGTGTCACATTTTCATAGCTTACAGAAATAACAAGAAACTCTATCATCGTTAGGTAATGAACTACATTCTTACTTAAACTGAAGTATATCTGGCATTTATAACCCAGGAAATAAGAGGCTAATTATACACTATAACTACTTTCACTCTTATTAATAATGTTATTGGCTTTACGTTCCACTAATGACTTTTTACGATTTTCGGAGACTCCGAGGTGCCGGAATGTAATCCTCCAGGAGTTCTTTTACATGCCAGTAAATCTACTGACACGAAGCTCACGTATTTGAGCACCTTCAAATACCACCGGACTGAGCCAGGATCGAACCTGCCACGTTGTGGTCAGAAGGCCAGCGCCTCAGCCGTCTGAGCCACTCGGCCTGGCACAGTTACTATTGCCTCACATTAATTGAAAATTTGCCCTCCTGTTTGTCATTGAAGCAAGATATTGGTAATATTGTGGGTGGCCTGGTATGGCGTGGAAAAGAAATTACCCAGCAAGCTGGCCGCGCGGTTACAGTCGCGTAGCTGTGAGCATTCAAACACCACTGTCGGAAACCCTGAAGATGGTATTCCGCTGTTTCCCATTTTTACACCAGGAAAATGTTGTGGCTGTGCCTTAATTAAAGCCACGGTCGCTTCTTTCCAACTCCTAGCCCTTTCCTATCCCATCGTCGCCATAAGACCTATCTACGTCGGTGCAACGTAAATAACATTTGTAAATTTAAAAACTGGAAATGAATTACCTTTGCGAGAGGATAGAAAGTAGGAATGAACTAATCTCCGCAGAGTGGCGCAATCTAACGGGGACTTTTGAAACTGTTTCTCGGTAGGAGACTTGCTGGTCTCGTGCAACTCCCTGAGACCCATTCTGGCGAGCATGCTACATGATGCTCTGCTGGCTTAGGCTCGTCCCTGCTGAGGTGCATTGCACCGCGCTATCCGCTAGGGAGTTGCCGTAGGAAAGCAAACCCCCTAAGTTTGATTCGAAGCCAGCAGCGTTTATTGGTCCGTTACGAATCATTAATACAGCGAACGACCAAAGATGGTTGATTTTAACATGTTTTCGAATACATGTTAGGTTTATTAAACTAAAACAAACATCAGAAGAAAAGGCGATAAATGAAGTGAAAAATTGTTGGGAGTTGTGCAACACTGCAATAATACCACGCACCGCCCCTGCTATCACCGTCACTACAGGCATGGGGTGATGACTATGAGACCCCAGCAGAGTCCAACATTGTTTCCACCAAGTTGTTCCCTCTCCTCTCTTTTATCTGATCTACACTGGCCGACCCTTGCTCTCTTTCTACTCTGACGGTCGGACTCTATCCATCTCACACTGTGAAAGAAATGATTTCGCTTTTTTTGTTAGATACAGGCCTGATCGTAACTTTTATCATTTTAAGAACATATTTACCGAGCGAGCTCGCCGCGCAGTTCGAGCCGCGTAGCTGTGAGCCTGCATTCGGGAAATAGTGGGTCGAACTCTACTGTCGGCAGCCCCGAAGATGGTTTTCTGTGGTTTCCCATCTTCACAACAGAGAAATGCTGGGGCTGTACCTTAATTAAGACAACGACCACTTCCTCCCCACTCCTAGGCATTTCCTATCCCATCTGTGTCGGAGTGACGCCAAGCAAGTTGTAAAAAGAAGGATGATTTTAAAGTTTTGCCGACAGTACCGTCCTAATGTTTCTTTCTATACATATATTTTAAGAATTATTTGTTCATAACATTTTTGTAATTTTAATATAAACACACACATTTCAAAATATATATACAGTCGAACCTGCCCTAGCGGACGCCCTTATTCAGCGGACACCTCCCTATACGGACAATTTTTCTCGGAACCGATTTTATTTTACATAAGACAAGTGTTAAATTGGCCTCATTTAAACGGACACCTCGAACTCCGGACAGCGGACATCGCCATTTGTTCCGTCCACTTGACTTAAGCGGACAATTTACACGTTGCAGGACAATTTATTACGCCGGACCACATGTCATCCTTTCTTTTAAAACCATTCTTCAGACATAAGAAAATCCTTTTTGAATGTTTGTACTATTTCAAGTGCAAGGGGAGAGAAGGTACATCGGAATTCAGTTCTACCTAATGGTGTATAGGCCAATTACGAGAATTCTAATTGCCCAGAAATGCTGACAGGGACTGTTGACTCACAAGTTACCTGGGGATTTTCTTCCCTTATTGCATCATTCTATTCATAACTCGGATTGTCGCTGATAAGATCGAGCTCAGGTAGTCAACTTGAGAAGGAAAAGACGAAGCTTCACGATTACTTCACGAAGTTGTAATGTTTGTAAATGTTGTAAAATCACTCATAATAACTCTCTATGAAATACTAACACAGAAATGACTTATAATAATAATATACAGATTATGTATGCTTATATTTACGGTGGATGTTCTTTGCCATTAAAATGTTCAATTATTTTTGCAAACTTGTTTTAGCGGACACCTCTCGTAACGGACATTTTTCCTCGGAACCAACGGTGTCCGCAAAAGGGAGGTTCGACTGTACTCGTAGTTGCACGCTAAGAAGGACTTATCGAAATCGCATAAAAATTAATATGGGTGATTTTATTGTTGGTATAAGTGTTACAGTATCAGAGCAAAAGAGTAATTTATTACCGAAAACTGAACCGTTGAACTGAGACTCTTGTACTCTGTGGATCCTTGTATACATGAGGACCATAACTAAAGACGTAATAAGGGAAAAATCACAGATGAAGTACAAGACTGACTTATAACCTAAAAGGGTTTTAAGTTCAAGGTGTTCAGTTTAATCTAATATTTAGATTTAGTTAAATATTGCATAATATCTTCGCTCTGTATCACTACAATGTACGGTGTTGTATGTTAAACCTGTACTGTGCTGTATCTTGCTCGCATGCGTAACTTCTAAATTTATACTCCATGCCATTTGGAGGTCGTGTCTTACACGTTTGTCAATATTACACAACGTTTGGCACCGGGAGTCATCACGTGCAAAGGTGACCTAATTCTGAACTGATTTCCATTATCTAACGCACGTTATTTTCAGACATCAAGAGAAGTCGAAGTTACCTGGTTCGATGACGACCAATTTTGTCAAGTGTATTGTAAAGCCACAGATGAATTTTAAGTCTGGTAGGGGGAGTTATTTTGTAGAATATACCAATGTACAAGGATTTTCTAATTCTTCACTAATAATTTATTTAAAGTATTCTTATTAAGTGTAATTAATTTTACTACATGCATTTTCAGGATCAATTCTCAATATACAAGGTGTTCCCAAAAATATGGAAAGTTCTCGCCATGAAATGTACAACATAAAACCATCCCTACGAACACATGTCCTATGATCGATGGTTTACAAGTTATAGACATACCAACATTGTTCTGGAATTATTGGTAATGTCCCTACCTACCACATCACATTTCGAAAAGCTGTAGCCATGTTTTATGTTCAAGAAGTGCTCAAAGTGGGTCACAAGTTTGATGGTTTTCAGGCTACTGAACAGCGTATTCTCGAGTTTGCCGGAAATCGTTCAAGTTACGATTGATCGCGTTATAAATTCTTCTAGCTCGGAGACTGACTGTGTTCGTGTTTGTCCCAACATTCACCTTTTCATTTTCAGACAACACACCACACTACCACCACCACCACAGAAACACGCAATAGTGATTACAGCCGTCCACATACAGTTGGCGTCAGGAAGGTCATCCGATCGGAAAATAGGGCCAAATCCACATATGCGACACAGTTCGCACCCGCGACCCGACATGTGTGGGAAAAGCGGTAGAAACAATAATAATAAGAAGAAGATCGACTTTCAAAAAGTACAATGAAGAGGAATTTGTTATTTTCTAAGTTATCTTTTTTTGAAAAAGAATTGGACTTCAATGAGTTACAAAAGTCAAGGCCGATACCTTCATAGTCCTAGCCCTTTCCTCTCCCAGTGGTGCCGAAATCCTAAATGAGTTGATGCGGCGTTAAACAAATAGACAAAGAGATTTTCTAGACTGTGTATGAGTACATAGCACTGTTGACCAACATGTCCCAAGTCCCTTACGCGAGACAATAACAACACATTTGATTTCTTCATAAATAACACTTGTCTGCGATGAATTCATTGCTTTGGAAATGTACATATTTTTAGGACATTGACATCACTCTGGATCGAAAACAAAGGCCACAAAATTCCTAGCTCATACCGATTGTTTGATACTTTCATCGATACCGTCGAGTCACATTGTTTTGACCACCTTATACCATCCAGAGTAACCGCCCTTCGCAGCACTGACAGCAGCTAGACGTGCTAGCAGTGACTCAGTCATGTGTTGATAGGTCTTCACTGGTATGTGGAGCCATGCTTTCTGTGGGCACCGCACAACTATTGAAGAGTGCGTGGCGAAGGAGGCAGACGGCGAACTCAACGTTCGAGATGGTCCCACATACGTTCATTTGGATTGAGATCGGGGCTGTTTGGGGGCCAAGGAATAACTTTGAGGACTTCCTCGTTCTCTTTCAGCCACGTGCGGACACTTCTAGTCGAGTGCCAAGGCGCTTTTTATCGCTCTGTAATGTCCCATCTTCTCGAGACAAAACAAAGCGTTGGTGGCAGTGTTACGATCTGAGGAAGATTCTCGTGATATTCTGTGGATCGCATCATTCGTGTGGAAGGCACTCTTGATCGAAGCGGTTATGAATCCGTCCTCGGTGATCACGTCCACCCGTAAGTTGGGTTTCCACAGGAAAGTTTGGACACTGAAAGAGATGCTCAAAATCTTGAATTGCACCGCAGTTGCAGTCGATATTCTGTGTATAACCCCATCGTTTGGGCGTAGCCTCGGTTCTAGATGTTCCAGTTCTTATCCTATTCAGGCAGGCCAAGATAGCGGAGTATGCGCTGGAGTTGATTCTGTTGGCCGATTCCAGTCGGATAGTGTGGACTGTTGCTGCTAGTAATGATTCCTAAGAACACTTGGTGTGGCTGGTGCTGGCCTGGTGTTATTAATGGAACCTCACTTTGATCTGAGACGCGAGGATGGGATGGGATGGGATGGGATGGGATGGGATGGGATGGGATGGGATGGGATGGGATGGGATGGGATGGGATGGGTTGGGGTGGGATGAGATGAAATCTTCCAGCACGATAAAGCGCCTTGACACACGACTAGACATATCCGCACGTGGCTGAACGAGAACGAACAAGATATAAATGTTCTTCCCTGACCCACAAATAGCCGCGATCTCAATCCAAATGAACGTATGTGGGACCATCTCGATTGTTGAGTTCACCGTCTGACTCTTCCGCCACGCACCCTTCAACAGTTGTGGGGCGCCTGCAGACAGCATGGCTCCAGATACCCGTGAAGACCTACCAGCACCTGACTGAGTCACTGCCAGCACACCTAGGTACAGCCCCTGCTGCGAAGGGCGGTACACTTGGGGAAATAACATGACGGCCTCAGTTCATGGAAGCCAGCAGTCAATCACACTCTGCACCCTGCTGAGTTAACGAGTTCTAAGTGATACTTGTTTGGTGGGGAAAGGTTGCCAAACCACTTTCTTCCAAACTTTCTTCAGTCTTAACCCTTTCTTCGTGTAGAGTGCAGTAGATTATTAGGCAACTCCGGCTACATTAGACATAGTAAATACTATAAACCGCTAACAGACACCGGGCTGCCGTCGGAAAGTGGTGGTGTGAGACGACGTCGTCATGTTTTAACCCCAAGTATAACTCTGGTTACTAGCAGGTGGTCATAATAATGTTATTCAACTTGTGTATATGCTACATATGCTATATGAATTTAAGTATCTTGGCTGCAGTATGAGTCTGACAGTTCATGCTTTACAACGCATACCTCGATATTTCCGTTGATAATTTCTTTTTTTATGTGGGGATCAGTGTGAAAAGTTCCAGGTAGACTTAAAGAAAATTGAAAGGGTATCAAGAACTATGGAACATCAATATGCTTCAGACTATTCTTGAATGATGAAGAGAGACACCCCAAAAGCCCTTCGCAAGAAGTTAAGGGAGTAAAAGAACAGTCGCAACAACAACAACAAAAACAGCGATGACAATACCATCCGTAAGTCCACCATATACCGAGCGAGTTGGCCGTCTGGTTAGGGGCGCGCAGCTGTGAGCTTGCATCCGGGAGATAGTGGGTTTGCCGCAAGACCTATCTGTGTCGGTGCATGTAAAGCAAAATTGTAAAATAAATTAAACCATATCCCAATATTATATGGATGTGGTAGTGGTGGTTATTATTTAAGGGGAAATACGATGTAAACAACCCCCCAAAAGTACCTGGAGCTAAAGAGTAACTTGAATACGATAAGTGTGACCTTTTCCAATAATTTTAACACAATTTCCGATATAATGGAAACTTAATACATAAGAGCTGCAACTGAAATGTCACTGAAGTTTCGTTCCAGTCAAGCAGACATCTTCAGATATACATTTTCTCCGCATCACATCATAAAACGGAATCACCCTTGATATGTATATAACTAAGGTTTAGGTTAAATTGATGGAATTGTATTTTACAAGCATTAAATTCCGATGCGTTTACGAATTATACACTTTACTTCTGTTGTTTACGGGCATCAGGATTATTCTTACCAGTTATAACACCGAGCGAGTTAGCCGTGCGGTTAGGGTCACGCAGCTGTGTGCTTGCATTCGGGAGATATAGGTTCGAACCCCACTGTCGGCAGCCCTGAGGATGGTTTCCCATTTTCACACCAGGCAAATTAATTAAGGCCACGGCCACTTCCTTCCCACTCCTAGGCCTTTCCTATCCCATCGTCCCCACACGACCTATCTGTGTCGGAGCGACGTAAAGCCAATTGCAAAAAAAAAGAAACATTTATAACAGCAAAAGATATGGGCGCAACTGCACAATTCAGTACCAATTTTGACTTACAGAAATTACATTTCTCCTCAATACTAAGACTTTTAAACTGGTTGTTCGATGTAAACACACACGGGGACAAAATATGGCGGCCTCATTTCCTGGAAGCGAGCTGGAAGCCAGCACTCAATCACACCCCGCAGCCTGCTGAGATAACAAGTTCTAAGTGATCCTTGTTTGGTGTGGAAAGGTTGCCAAACTACTTTCTTCCACATACTCTTCAGTCTTTACTCTTTCTTCGTGTCGAGTGTAGTAGACGATTTGGCAACACCGGTTACAGTAGATGTACGTACTAAATCCTATAAGGTAATAGACACCGGGCTGCCGCTGTAGAATAGTGGTGTGAGGTGAGGTCGTAATTTTTGTCCCCAAGAATACTCGTTCACTCGTTATTTTATCGGTAGTAGTCGTTAAAAATATGCGGCCTCAAACAATTTAGTCTCCTTTTCTACATTTCAATAGGAGTTTTGAAATTTGAGCGCAATGGTCAGAAAATACCATCTGAGCTTACATCCATGTCATTCTAGCAGAAGGCAAACAACATTAGAAACAATTTTATGTACACCTCGGTCAAGCAGCCCTAATTGAAACAGATACATGACCGTCATTAACCACATCAGCACTGGTAAATCAATATTGTCAGTCAATGCTGTCTGTAGAAAACTGAAAGGAAAATTTCAATTTCCTTGTGGTCAGTGTGAAAGAACAATTGAGGGGTTGTTGGCAAGAAGGTCACTTGTCCAAAGTCTGCAAATTTTAGTTACAGATGGCATATTTTGCCCACTCGGGACATGCATGTACTCATGCATTCAATTATATAAGAACGTCAGTGGTTCACAGCCAAACGGCTGGTATAGTAAATTTCCTCGTACCACCCCCGAACAGCAACCACACTTGTGACTGTCTACCGTCGCCTCTTTTGTGATCAATAGCAGATGGCTCTTGACCAATAACATCCTTGCTTTGTCAGTGACAGTCCACCCTGGAGTACTTTAAAATCGGGCCGGTCTTGGAACCGGTTCTCTTGTAAGGTCTCTCGTGTTCCGCAGCTGCACGCAGTTCTGTCCAGTCTCGCTCTTCGCTCTCAGAGGCTAAGTAGTTAAAACGGAGAGATGACAACGCTGTGTCTCGAGTTGGGGAAATCCTGGCATAAGGAATGTAAACACAGCCAGCCAGCTAGGCTCCCAAAGCGTGCCGGTCGTTAAGGAGGAGACTGCAAGAACTATTAAAAAATACAATGTTTCTATGAGAACGTCAGTTGTCCACAACCTTTCGTGTAAGAACGCCAGCTGTCCACGTTTAACTTATTCATACATTGGTGGCTGCACTATGCTGCAGAGTCACATCAGCTGCAGGCGCTAGCATGTTTCGTTGCATCACGCATTGTAAGTTAGCAAATATGGGTGTGAATGACAATATTGAAAACATCCCAGCGATATGAGCTGCGAATTTTAGGAAAAAATATAATAAGGTATGAGAATATTGCACCCATAAGACGAATATTTTTTTTATTTATTCCTAAAATTTACAATCCTTTTCTTAATCATCGTTATGCGGTTGATTAGATTAGCAGTTTGCCTTTTTCTACCACTACGAGCGCTAATGTGAGTCAATGCAGAGTTTCACTCAACCACCACTACGAGCGCTAATGTGAGTCAATGCAGAGTTTCACTCAAACACCACTACGAGCGCTAATGTGAGTCAATGCAGCCTTTTTAGGTGCATTCGGTGTAGAAATGTTTCAAAAATCGATAAACGCCCGAGGGTATTGAACCAAGGAACACATTACAGAAAGAAGTATGTAAATAAGTTAATTTGGCTAGGATCTAAATCAAAAAGAAAACGCGTAAAGAAACAAGCGATTTTAGGTTGGTTTTCCGGAACTGCATTTAGGCCGGAAGTGATTTTCGAAATTTTTTTTTTTTTTTAAATTTGATAGAGCTCTCCACGACTCACAGTTTGAAACCTTTTCGGGCCCTTTAGCCCTTCAACTTTCGGCACAATTGAGAAAGTTAAATTTTACGTTTTTCGTAGTATGATGACCCCTACTTTGTCTGGAAAGACATGTTTTCAACATTAAAAGTTGTGTTACAGTGAGATAATAATTATAATTTTTTGTCGCTATTTCTAGTAAGGCAGACCCTCCGATGAGGGTGGGCGGCATCTGCCATGTGTAGGTAACTGCGTGTTATTATGGTGGAGGATAGTGTTATGTGTGGTGTGTGAGTTGCAGGGATGTTGGGGACAGCACAAGCACGCAGCCCCCGAGCCATTGGAATTAACCAATGAAGGTTAAAATCCCCGACCCGGCCGGGAATCGAATCCGGGACCCTCTGAACCAAAGGCCAGTACGCTGACCATTCAGCCAACGAGTCGAACTCACAGTGAGATGACAATATCATTTCATAAAAAATCAGCTGCTGTGTTTTTCTTTCCGGACACTTTTGGAAATCAGCCAGTGACATCCTTCCTTTGTCCTTGGAATATAGGCAAAGAGGCCATACTTGTATAAGAGTGTCAAATTATAAGTTGGCAGTTATATAGTATATTTCGAAATATCTTTCTAAGATTGGAATGGAGCAGTTTTGTCGTAGTATCTGACACATCTTCCCCTTTTAGAATTAATTATGTTTATTTGATTGTTCCACCGGCTATCATTTCTTGATGGATGGAGAACTTTTGCACCTCTCTCTTGGCAAAGGCCAGAGCAAAATGTAGCTTCCACCGAAGTCTCCGTCTCTCCATGGCTGTAACAATATGGAAGATGCTGGGGTATGGGTGGTGCTGAGTAATGATTGTTATGGAAGGTGTTGCTAATAGAGCCAATCGCATTGCAATGGCACTTTCTGGCCCAATGAGGAAAACAATGGCAAACTGCCTCATTCCTCATCTTGCCTAGTACGCCTCATTTTGGAATCACCGTCGGTTTTTGCGGTTTCCTTATAACCGCATTACCTTCGGTGGTGCTGTTTGAGGATCGAACCAGCCTCTGGGCTGATGACCTAGCAGACAGATTTAATACTGGTAAACCCCGGAAAACCGAACGGCTCCATGGTTAAATGTTTAGTGTGCTGGCCTTTAGTTCGGGGGATCCCGGGTTCGATTCCAGGCTGGGTCTGGGATTTTAACCTTCATTGGTTAATTCCGATGGCTCGGGAGCTGGGCGTGTGTCACGTCTTCATCCTTAGAATTCATCATAGGTAGGCCCCATCCTCATATACGACGTCAACTCCAAAGACCTGCACCAGGCATCCTAAGAGGTCACACGACATTATTATTATTATTATTATTATTATTATTATTATTATTATTATTATTATTACTAGAAAACCAAATCCTGTACCACATACGGCACATTGAGAATCTTGGTCTGCCAGGTCGACTTGTGCCAAGCCGGGAGATACTGGAGATCAGCTTGACGTATGTTTGGCTTACCTGACCTGGTCTACTGCATCTCATATAAAATCAACATCCCAGTTGGTCGCATTAAACCGAGTGAACTCCGTTCCGGTCCTCAGCCCACGATTAAAATCCTTGGATGTGCTGGGGATCAAATCCCAGGGCTCTGCATGAGAGCAGACACGCTACACCTACATCACGAAACTGGCAAGGATTGATATCCTTGGATGAGCCGGAGGTCAAACTCCAGACCTCCAGGTAAGAGCAGAGGCGCCACACCTACACCATGGAACTGGCAAGGATTGATATCCTTGGATGAGCCGGAGGTCAAACTCCAGACCTCCAGGGAAGAGCAGACGCGCCACACTTACACCGTGAAAATTGCAAGAATCGATATCCTTGGATGAGCCGGAGATCAAACTCCAGACCTCCAGGTAAGAGCAGACGTGCCACACCTACACTATGAAACCGTAAAGATATCCCTGGATGAGAGGGGGAACGAACCCTAGGCCTCCGTGTAAGAGCAGACACGCTATGCCTACATCAGGTAATTCACAAGGATTAATAGCCTCGGTTGAGATGAGTATTAAACCCCTGGCTTCCGGATAAGAGTAGACACGCTACGCCTACACCAGGGAACTGGTAAAAGGATGAGACGAGTATCGAATCCCTGGTCTCCTGGTAATGTAAAAGTAAACACGCTACGGGGCTGAAAAGACTTGAAAGGGTGCCATAGAAATTGAAAAGGAGTTTTTCGATTAGCATTTTCCAAGAGGAGAGCGGAGAAGAAAGTGAATAGTAATTTAATTTAATTTCGTGTGGCTATTTCTAACCGAGTGCAGCCCTTTCAAGGCAGACCCTCCGATGAGGGTGGGCGGCATCTGCCAAGTGTAGGTAACTGCGTGTTATTGTGGTGGAGGATAGTGTTATGTGTAGTGTGTGAGTTGCAGGTATGTTGGGGACAGCACATACACCCAGCCCCCGGGCCATTGGAATTAAGGTTAAAATCCCCGACCCGGCCGGGAATCGAACCCGGGACCCTCTGAACCGAAGGCCAGTACGCTGACCATTCAGCCAACGAGTCGGACAGTGCATAATAGATCGCTACCGAAAGTCACTGCGACATCATGAAGCCGTTGTTCTATCTGCTCACATGGCTGTGAAAGAAAGCTGATTGACTATTCTCTTACGGCAATGTAATAAATGCAAAATAGATTTTTGAAGTGTAGGAGAGAGTCCATTCAGTTGGTATTTAATTTCCTAGTTCTTTGAAATAATTGAAGAAAATACTAGCTAAAAAACTGATAGGGAATCTGTCACCTGTGGGGCAGTCCTAAACACAGATCAATGGCGATTGTTTGAAGATATCTGGTGATATATTCTCTGTTTATCCGAAATTAATTTTTTAAAATCCCAGCGGTAGGCAACTCAATGGAGTGCAGATTTCTCTGCCATCTGGTAGTGTAGAACGGAAAGTCAAATTTGACAAGCAGGCAATTTAAATGGCATTTTCACGTGCATATTCCCTAATGGAGTGCCTCATTTCTTGGCGCTCAGTGGAGACATGTCAACTGAGTTATGTAATAGCTGGCTTCTCTCCAAATGGGCCTCGGTTCGCAATCCGGCCAGTACACGTGGGAAATTTTAAATCAACCTTCAGTGGCCTGGATTCCATGTCAAATTGGAGGTGCTATGGGTTTAAGTATGAGATTAACAGCTACGTAAAACTACAAGGTAGCTTGTTTTAGTGCTCATCGGATTGAGTTCTGAATAATCTTTTCAAACAAACGGAGAAACAAAGAAACGAACAAACAGTAAATGCCCATGGCGCTACAATCTTGATTGTCCTTGGCCTACCAAGCGACCGCTGCAGATTACTAGGTGACGTGTGGTCAGCACCACGACGAAACCTCTCGGCTTTATAGACCGGGCCCGCTATCTCACCATTAGATAGCTCCTCAAATGTTCTTACGTAGGCTAGGTGGATCTCGTTCCAGCCCTCAGATCCAGGTAAAATCCCTGATCTGGCCGGAAATTGAACCCGGAGCCTTCTGATAAGATTCATTCCCGCTACTCAGATACAGTAGGGCCGGCCGAGTTTTCTTTTCAGTTTGTTGATTGATTGTCGGCATAAGGCAATTAAAATGATTTTTTAATTTCCTACATGTTTAACGTCCCAATGCCAGCCCCGTGGTATAGGGGTAGCATGCCCGTCTCTTGCCCGGAGGCCCCGGGTTCGATTCCCGACCAGATCAGGGATTTATACCTGGACTTGCGGGCTGGTTCAAGGTGCATTCAGCCTACGCGATTAGAATTGAGGAGCTATCTGACGGTGAGATAGCGGCCCCGGTCTAGAAAGCCAAGAACAACGGCCGAGAGGATTCTGACCACACCACACTTCGTAATTTGCAGGCCTTCGGGCTGAGCAGCGGTCGCTTGATAGGCCAAGACCCTCCAAGGGCTGTAGTGCTATGGTTTTTTTAACGTCCCACTAAATCACGGAAGATTTTGGCGACGGAAGGGTGGGAAAGGGCTAGGATTTGGAAGTTAGCAGCCGTGATGAAGGTACAGCCCCAGCTAGCATTTGCCTGGTGTGAAAATGGTGAAACCACGGGAAACCATCTTCAGGGTTGCCGACGGCGTGATTCGAACCGACTATCTCTGGAATGCAAGCTTACAGCTGAGCGACCCCAACTGCAAGGCCAACTCGCTCGGTAATCTAAAATTTCCTTTACGTCGCACCGACACAGACATGCCTTATGGCGACGATGGGATGGGAAAGGACTAGGAGTGGGAAGGAAGTGGCCTTGGCCTTACTTAAGATACAGCTCCAGCATTTGCCTAGTGTGAAAATGGTAAACCATATTCAGGGCTGTCAACAGTGGGGCTCGAACCCAGTACCTCCCGAATGCAAGCTGACAGCTACGAGACACGAACCGTGCGGCCACCTGCTTGGTGCAATGAAAGCATTGTTTACTCCAGACAAAATATTCATCTAGAGTAGAATTAGTGAATTTGAAAGGGCGGTGTGCGGCTCAGAGTGCGCATGTAGGTCGCGTTTCATCGACGACAGCGCTGCCAGATTTCGCCTCGCACGTATTCTGTTTATTGATCTGGTCCTGCTACCAAACGTTCAGACGTTGCCAGACGAGTCCAATTGTCAACTCGTAGCAGATTAAAGTCTTGACGAAAAAGTACGGGTCCGCCTCTGTGGTCTAGTGGTTAGTGTAATTAGCTGCCACCCCCGGAGGTCCGGGTTCGATTCCCGGCTCTGCCACGAAATTTGAAAAGTGGTACGAGGGCTGGAACGGGCAGGGTCCACTCAGCCTCGGTAGGTCAACTGAGTAGAGGTGGGTTCGATTCTCACCTCAGCCATCCTGGAAGTGGTTTTCCGTGGTTTCCCCACTTCTCCTCCAGGCAAATGCTGGGATGGTACCTAACTTAAGCCCACGGCCGCTTCCTTCCCTCTTCCTTGTCTATCCCTTCCAATCTTCCCATCCCCCAGCAAGGCCCCTGTTCAGCATAGCAGGTGAGGCCGCCTGGGCGAGGTACTGGTCACCCTCCCTAGTTGTATCCCCCGACCCAGAGTCTGAAGCTCCAGGACACTGCCCTTGTGGCGGTAGAGGTGGGATTCCTCGCTGAGTCCGAGAGAAAAACCGACCCTGGAGGGTAAACAGATTAAGAAAGAAAAAGCGAGGTATGAAATACTTCGCGGAACATTGACATGAACCGCCACGAGCATACATGTTCCCTAAGGGCTCACCACTTGTTGACTTGGGTTGACGTTACTCGACTGATATATATATTTTTATCTTTTCTATCTGAATTCTCCTACGTGAGATTTTCTCTCCCTTTATGCTTTTTTGAATCTATTTTGTAACTGGTACCTTTATCATTGAAAAGGTCTGATCCTTCAACTCGTTTTCTTTGATAAGCATTAAACTTGATAGTACCTATAAATACAATTATCTTGCTCCTTATCAAAACCATTACTTCCTTCAGCACTTATCACTCTAAAATGGATTGTTTCCTCTCTCAGATGGATCCATGTATGTACATGTGCGCGTGAATGTGAGCGAGAAAGAAAGAAAGAAAGAAAAAAAGAAAGAAAGGAAAGCATTTACCTCAAAAGAAAATATTCTAATTGACCAGCAACCCCACACTTCCTTCACCATTACAAAATTAACACAATAGAATAACACGAAAAGAACGGAGCGAACTGGCTGTGCGGAACGTATTTTGCAGCTGAAAACTTGTATTTAGGAGGTCATAGGTTCGAATCCCATCTACACCAGCCCTAAAGGTGTTTTTTTTTCTGTGGTGGCTAATTTTCACACCACGTACATGCTCGGGCTCTGCGTTAATTAACGCTGCGGCAACTTCTTTCTGAGTCTTGCTTTTTCCTATCCCATCGTTCCGCTAAAACCTGTCTGAGGTGTAACACCATCCCACTAGCAAATAATAATAATAATAATAATAATAATAATAATAATAATAATAATAATAATAATAATAATAATAATAATAATAATAATAATAAGGAAGATTTTATCAGGATTTTTCAAGCCTTTCCAACAAACTGAAGAACTGCTCTGGGAAAGAGATTTATAAATCACATTAGTACAAATATATATCTAGGCCTATAAAAATACTTGATTTTTTCTTGTTAAATATTTCTCTAACACATACAGTGTATCGCTGGTGATGGAATGGGTATGGGCTAGGACTGAGAAGGTAGAAGGTGCGATCTTAATTAAGGTACAGGCCAGAAAAATAGCGAAGTATGCGAGAGTCTTCAGGGTCCGGTAATATCTTAGTGACTTGCAGATTAAGCGAACGAAGGAATAACAGTTGATAATTTATGAAAGATAGGTGGTTTTACTTATCTGCAGGACTACTCTGACTCATGACTTATTAAAGCAACACGACTATAATTTGAATTTTAAATAAGGTTTGAGTCTATTAAGACAATGATTAAACCTATAATCTAAGCAAAACGTATTCTAGTCATGCTCACTAGAGTATGTCTAAGGGCATAAGAAATATAAGTTCTTAATTCTGAATCACAAAGTAATGTTGATACGCAGCCTTCTTTCAGAGTAAATTAGTCGAAGGATTTTTTTCTGGAATTAAGAACGTAAAATTTACATTGAGATTGAAGGGAATTAAAACATCCACCATATGCTAAAGAGTTAAAATTCAAAGCCACCTTCGTAATGGCTATGAAGGTCATTCGAGGAGCGGAAGTCAAAGGTGTCCAGTATCCATAACTTTGACACTAAGTGGATTAATTAGCTGCCTTTGCACTGAGAAAATATACTGATGCTCATTTCTCTTGCAGGCTAAGTGAACCTTAGGGTCTCTCCAGAAATGGACACATCCTTTCTTATATGTCTCACTTCCTGCCAGAGTATCGATCCCACGTGCTTCCGGGTGAACCAGGCTCGCCCTTTTTAGCACCTCCCTTCCGCACAACCTTATCCCAGACGTTGTTCGAAGCGTAATAGATATCATAATGAGTCTGTATCACGATATATTTCGAACAGATGGTATTCACACTAGGCCTGGGATTTATCCTTACGAACTAGCACTAATACGAAGTAAGATAAAGATGGAAAGAGCAGATGAACAAGGTTATGATAATAATTGAACCTTATATTCTGATATTGATTATTTAAAGAACATGAAACTCACCCTTGTATCTCTGTGCTTCAGAGATCTGCTTTGAGATGTGCTGGACTTGCAAAAGCAGCTTGACTCGCTCGATAGGAGCCACAGCTGTTTTGGAGATGGCAGCGGCCACTCCACCAGCGATGAAGTCCTTGGCGAAGGCGACGGGATCTGCAAGAGACATGGTGGCTGAGCTGCTGGAGGACTGCTGCCGACTGCTCGTCTTGCCGCACACAGAGACCTAGCGAGCACCGGCGCGCCCCGGACCAACACCAGCCTGCTGCCAGGAATAGCCCGCTACGCGACGTCACTAGTCACATGAACTCCATTATGATCTACATCGTGTTACACTATACACAGATAGAAATATATTTTTTCAGAGAAAATGTTTACTAAAAATGATATTAAAAAGCTCTCTTAAATACATGTCCACCAGGTTGAGTGCGAATCAATACGGAATTTGATGGAGAAACCGGAACTCATTCTCCTTTAAAATGCTGAATAAATCCCAAGAAACACTACAGAATTCTTTATTTTCTGTAATTTTAGTACCGTATACACGAAATTTTAGTATATAATTACCAGCACCCGGATGTTATGACATGTCATATTTTTTCTTTATATTATTTAAGCGTGATCTTATCCACGGAGACTAAAATTGTGCAATTTTCACGGGTCATATAAAGTCATATTTTGGCTCATTTAACGTTTTCTGTCATTTTCCGGTAATTTTTAATGTCATAGTCATATTTCGCCGCGAATTTTCGTATTTTTGTTATATTTTAATTCAATTTTTGCATGCCTGCTTGCAGTCGTCTCGTAGATGGATTTTTCATATCTCCTATACCGGTACTGGTTTTTGCTGTAACGTGAAGATCATAATGAAGTTCGCCTGAAATTTCTTACAATTATCTTTCTTAGAAATATATTTTCATGTGAATTATAAAAAGAGACAGATGCGTGTAAAGCGGCAGAATAGTGAGGCTCAATTGAACTCTAATGACTTGGGGTACATCAAATATGCCCCAGTATAACATCCTGCAATGTTAAGGGGTCTTTTTTCCGTTACAAGTCAATGTTTCTTTCTTAATCTCCCTCCAGGGTTTTCCCCTCGGACTCAGCGAGGGTTACCACCTCTACCGCCTCAAGGGCAGTGTCGTGGGCCTGGGAATACAACTGGGGATGAGGACTAATACCTCGCGCAGGCGGCCTGACCTGCTATGCTGAACATGGGCCTTGTCAGGGGACTGGAAAAATCGGAAGGAATAGACAAGGAATTGGGAAGTAATTGACCGTGGCCTTAAATTAGGTACATCCCGGCATTTTATCTGAAGTACAATTGGGAAACTACGGAAAACCATTTCGACGATGGCTGAGATGGGAATCGAACTTAGTTGACCTCCCGAGGCTGAGTGAACCCCGTTCCAAACCTCCGGGAGTAGCAGATTATCACGCTAACCACTTCCTATCTGAATACTTTAAAATGTATGTAATGTCCTATTGTAATGTTCTTTCTGATCGCCCATCAAAATGTGACATTGAATTATTGGATATTCTAGATTTTAAAAGTATTTTTGAAATATAATGTTAATTTAAACAGCGTCAGGATTTTTAATATTTCGAAAATGTGACCAAGAAACTTTTAAGTCATATTTATTGTCATATTTTTAATACATATTTAGGCCATAAATGCATATTTTTAACATGTTTATATCATAAACATCTGGGCACTAATTATTACTATGGCTCTAACTAAGGAAATGTTAAAATTTTGCCTAAATAAAACGTTTATTTCTGAAATTACGCTATTCCTTTAACAGGACTGGTAAATGTTACAGCCTTAAAAATTCAATTTTTCAAATTATTTTTAAATTATAGCGGTACATCCTGGTGAAATGTTTTTTGTAAATATCTATATTAGTTGTGGTCTTAGGAATTAAAATAAACGTGCTGAGTTTCAGCGGTCATGAAAGGTTGAGTGTGGTAATGAATGACTGTGAAATACTTTTCGCTCATTTCCCGTAAATTAGTGTTGTCTAATTGTTTCCTTTTTTAACTTTTAAACTATTTCACAAGTAATGTTTATTTTTTGTTGTATTCTAGTGTTGAATACCTACGCAACTGACCAGAATAATATGCCTTGGGGTTGATACTTGTTTGGGCAAAAATTATCTGCATGCAAAAGGATGATCACAATACGTTATATTAAAGAACAGGTCCGATCTAAAATCACCTATCAATATGATTACATAGTGGTTTCTGTTAGCGGTGATTAGGCTGGCGACGGGGGGGGGGGGGGGGCAGCCCCCGCCCCACTTTGTGAAGAAAACATCCCATGTTTATTCCATTTTAGCTGGCTGAAACTAGGAATTATTAAAACAAGCAACTGGCCTCGGGTTCGACTCACGGCTGGGTCAGGGGTTTTTAATTGTAATGATTAATATTCTTGGCCTAGAGACTGGGTATTTGTGACGTCCTTAATCTTCCTTTCCTCACACACAACATTTCACACTACCGCCATTCCAATTAGACGCAGGTTCATACAATATGGTGCCAGTAGGGGCAAAAGATCCACATGGGTCGACGCCCCGAACAAATAGCATAAAAACACAAGCAATTTGTACAAGCCTTGTTGTGTTATCAGCTAATTATTAACAAAATTATTAGCGGAAATGCGCACAAAATGTCGTTTGTCGCGGCTAGCCGATTTGTTTAGCGCCACAACAAGTAGTGGACACTTTCCATGTGCTGTGAGGAAGGGTAGCAGGGGTATATTGTTTTGCCAAGGTCGTGGACACTGAGGTATAATTAACCCGCTTGCCGCGTGCGTCAGTCTAGCAGTCTCTTTAGTGTGTGTTAGTTTCTTAGTGTGTAGCAGATATTAACTGATTTTAACTGTATAATCACGCTGTACTTCTATTTAATTGTAATACATGTGTAATATTGTTCCTTTGGTGAATGTTTTATTGTATAGTACTGAATCAAAATCTCAGAAAACTATTATTACCGCGCTTAAGTTGATAAATTCTCAACCTTTACCTCTGTGTTAAAATTCGCTCAGAGAGCATATAAAAACTGACCCTTTTGTAGCTTTTTTTTCAGTATCCCGCTATATCCCTCAAACCCGGGTACTTTTTGTTGTCGGCACATTTTTCTGTCCCCTCACATTTAATTCCCGATCGCCGCCACTTTTGGTTTCGAACAACAACATTTATTCTTGTAATGTATTTCTTCAATTTTCCTGCAATATTTTGTAACAGTGTGCTTTACGTCGCACTGGCACAGATAAGTCTTATGGTGACAATGGAATAGGAAAGGAAAGGAAGCGTCCGTGGCCTTAATTAAGGTACAATCTCAACATTTACCTAGTATGAAAATGGGAAACCATGGAAAACCATCTTGAGGGCTGCCGACACTGGGGTTCGAACCCACTGTTTCCTGAATACAAACTAAGAGCTACGTGACGTTATTCAAATTACCAGCAGGTATGCAGGCTTTTAAATTTATGAAGGGCCATTTTCTAGTTAAATAAGGGTCAAAGGCACAACGAAGCACCTTGCATTTTAATTACTAAGACCAAAACTAATATAGATATTTAAAAAAACAGCAGGATGTACTGCTATAGTTTAAAAATGAGTTGACGAAGATTTTCTATCTTTTTATCTTTTTTATTTTAAACGTAAATCAACGTCCCGAAGTTTAACGAAATCCCTTAAGGTGCCTAGTGTGAAAACTGGAAACACTAAAAACCATCTTCAGGGCTGCCGAGAATGGGGTTCGAACCAGCTATCTCCCGAATGCCGCCCCTTGTTAGTGCGGAGGCTAGAGATAGTGGAATCCATTATTTTTCACTCTTGTAAGGTCTTTCATGACATGTACGGAGATAGCCTCACTTTCTACATCTGTAAGAAGAATTAGATAAATTACTGCAGTATGAGATAAAGCGCTTAATGAACCAGTCAGAGTAAGATCTCATTCTCTGTGGTGATGGTAATGCTGGTGATTATTGTTTTAAAGGAAAGTACAATTTAGAGAGTGACGTAGCCATGTTGAAACATCGAATCCCGTGCTGAGCACTTGGATGGGTAACCAAGTGCTGGTGGCTTGAGGAGGAGTGGAAAGGAACTGGCCACCCCATCGCAAGTAAATTCCGACTCAAGATCAGTGACCTCTAGCCTAGCTGGAGACACTGACTAAGCCGTCGAAAGTCCAGATTTGGGAAACGCACTTGGCTCGATTGCTCTGACGACGGGGTTGGAACACTTGCACTGAGTCTCAAGTTTCATGTACTCTCATAGAACTTCTCATAGCCTCGATTGAAAAACTGGCCTCTGTCTTCTCGGTATAAACTGTTGAAATCATACTCTCTGTTTTCCTAGCACTTTTTTTTTTGCTACACTTTTTTCTCACTTCATCCGGATTGTAAACACACTTGCCTCGCCTAAGACTATATTAATTTTTCTTGTTATTCTTCCTTTACAGCGAGGCTGAGTGGCTCAGACGGTTAAGGCACTGGCTTTCTGAGCCGAACTTGCAAAGTTCGATCCTGGCTCAGTCCTGTGGTATTTGAAAGTGCTGAAATACGTCAGCCCCATGTCGGTAGATTTACCGGCACGTAAAAGAAATCCTGCGTGACAAAACATCGGCACTTCGGCGTCCCAGAAAACCATAAAAGTAGATAGTGGGATATAATCTAGTAACATTATTATTCCTTTACATTTACTTTTCTTGAAGTCTGCACGGTAATAAGTCACTTGATCTTTATTGGTATAGTCCACAATGTAGTGATGTTCATTGTAAATAAACAAAGGCTTCTCCTTGGTGGTATTAGTGAACTGCATAGCTGTAGAACAATTAACACCAGTTCAATACGGAACACTAGTTGTCAGCAGGTTTATTTATTTATTTATTTAATTAATTTATTTTTTTTGCTATTTGCTTTACGTCGCACCGATACAGATATGTCTTACGGCTACGATGGGATAGGAAAGGCCTAGGAATTGGAAGGAAGCGGCCGTGGCCTTAATTAAGGTACAGCCCCGGCATTCGCCTGGTGTGAAAATGGGAAACCACGAAAAACCATCTTCAGGGCTGCCGACAGTGGGGCTCGAACACACTATCTCCCGAGGCCGGTATCCAGTATTCGGGAGATAGTAGGTTCGAACCCCACTGTCGGCAGCCCTGAAGATGGTTTTCCGTGGTTTCCCATTTTCACACCAGGCAAATGCCAGGGCTGTACCTTAATTAAGGCCACGGCCGCTTCCCTCCCACTGCTAGCCCTTCCCTGTCCCATCGTCGCCATAAGACCTATCTGTGTCGGTGCGACGTAAAACCAACTAGCAAAAAAATGACGATTTTTACAAAGTAGAACGAAGTGTACTGCAATAATTAAAAACACCCGTGGCTCTTATTTCATAAATGAGTTGAAAAACTATATACGTAGGGGACAGCCCTTCATCATTGACGAATTAACAGATGTTGGGGGGTCCTTAAAATTTCCCGCAGCATTTTACGATTTAATAGCATCCTAATGCCTGGTGATTGTAATACCGTATTTATTTTGAGTCGCTTAAGAGGGTAGGGCTTGTCAGTTAGCGGTAAGTCGGTAAGCACTACCCTATTGTGTTAACTTTAATAATCATGCTCTCTTTTAACTAAGTTGTGCTGCTGCAACCATTCCCAATTCTATGCCCTACTAGGCTTCGTTCCAACTTGGGAAACAATTATGCAAGATGACACGTTTAATTTATTAGTAAATTGAATGTTGCAGAATCTAGCGGATTTCTAGTGGAGTTGGCACAGTCATTTAGCGGATTTCAATCTTAAAGCGTCGGTAACACTGGTGCTGGCCCTGCCTCTTACCCGGAGACCCCGGGTTCGATTCCCGGCCCCGGTCTAGAAAGCCAACAATGATGGCCGAGAAGATTCGTCGGGTCGATCACACGAGACCTCGTAATCTTCAGGCCTTCGGGCTGAGCAGCGGTCGCTTGGTAGGCCGTGACCCTTTGGGGCTGCTGCGCCATGGGTTTGGTTTGATTTGGTACAAGGGTGTAAAGATTTTCCCTCAACGAGACCACAGTTTCAGTACTGGCCAAGAAACACAAGAGCCGTGCTCAGTGTCTACAACACGGAAGTACGACTTGGTATCTCCACCATATTTTCTGAGTTGGTGTGTTTCTAGAGACAGCAAAAGTGACAAGCTATCTTTTCGCAGGCATGCCATATAATTCACCACTATCTCCTGGACATGTGCACACGTACAAAAATAGAACATTTCTATACACGTATATTGGGCGATTCTCACGCTGCTTTGAATGTAATTCAAGACAAATATTAATTTACTTCTGATTGCTTCACAAGAATTTTCAATACTTCACGAGTTTACTTGTCAAATCGCTTGCGATACTTGACAAATCTTGAGAAGTCTACAAAATTCTTGAACATGAATTACAACATGTTCTAATCGATCGAAGAGTTGCCAAGTCTTTGACAGAATTGGCCAATGGAATTCGAGTATTAACGGTGCGCGCTACACCGCTAGGCATGCTGGGAGTCCGGGACTGGAATCAAAACAACAAAAATGGCTGGCTTCATGACCGAGGGATCTTGTGTGTGTATGCTAAGTACAAGGCACATCCCTGCCTATAATCAATGGACTCTGTAGAGTACCACAATGAAATGAATAAAAAGGCAGCGTACGAGGAGGTTATAACAGAAATATCTGAATTGGACAGCTTTTATGGTAATTATTACCGTACCATAACCTATAATTAAACATTGTCAGCAATGATTGATTTATGACGACCTTCGCATATTATTATTATTATTATTATTATTATTATTATTATTATTATTATTATTATTATTATTATTATTATTATTATTATTATTGAAAAAATGAAAATCCGCAGCCTGTTTCCAGTCATTCGACCGAGTCAGGAATGGAATGAATGAAACCCCCATTTAGCGGTGAAGATAGGAATTGTGCCGGCTGCCGAAGCCTGTTGCAGTCCTCTGGAGCGATGATTAATGAACGACAGATGAAATGAAATGATATTGGAGAGTGTTGCTGGAATAAAATATGATAGGGGAAACCGGAGTACCCGCAGAAAACCTGTCCCGCCTCCACTTTGTCCAGCACAAATCTCACATGGAGTGACCGGGATTTGAACCACGGAACCCAGCGGTCAGAGGCCGGTGCGCTGCTGCCTGAGCCACGGAGGCTCTATTATTATTATTATTATTATTATTATTATTATTATTATTATTATTATTATTATTATTATTATTATTGAGCCTCCATGGCTCAGGCGGCAGCGCGCCGGCCTCTCACCGCTGGATATCGTGGTTCAAATCCCGGTCACTCCATGTGAGATTTGTGCTAGACAGAGCGGAGGCGGGACAGGTTTTTTTTCCCGGGTACTCCGGTTTTCCCTGTCATCTTTCATTCCAGCAACTCTCTCCAATAACATTCATCTCATCTGTCAGTCATTTATCATTGCCCCAGAGGAGTGCGACAGGCTTCGGCAGCCGGCACATTTCCTATCCTCGCCGCTAGATGGGGCTTCATTCATTCCATTCCTGACCCGGTCGGATGACTGGAAACAGGCTGTGGATTTTCATTTTCATTATTATTATTATTATTATTATTATTATTATTATTATTATTATTATTATTATTATTATTATTATTATTATTATTATTATTGAATTCCTAATATCTATTCATGTAATAAGATATGAATTTTCGTTGCATTGCTTTCATACTTTGTATTCAATTAATGCGAGTAAATGCAATACATCCTAACTTATGCAAATGATGTTACGGCAGTAAATACAGTGAAAAAATTATGTTGAAAACCATATTAATATTTTTCCCAAGTAAATCGTGGTTCAGTGCGCATTTTTCTTATTTTTAAGAATATATCCCACTACTAGTCCAAGAACCACAACTGCTGTTTTCCTTTCCTCCATGTAAAAACAAAATGCTATCAAATCTTTTCAAGTCTTATCAAACTTTCAGCAATGTTGAACAATCTTTGACAAGATTTGACAACTTTTCTTGTGAAGTATGGGTCTATTGAATTGAAAGAAAAATTTGATGGTGTACAACAGGCATTTGACTATAACAGTCATGTCTGCATGAAATAGGGTAATCATAAGGGCACAGAAGGGAACGGGAGAGCTCGTGAAATTGCCGAAGAAGCTGCGACTCATTCCCGACTCTCTGTTAATACAGAAAAAGTGCCCTATATAATTTGTCAAAAAGGAACTGAAAACGTATACGCAAAATATGTGGAATAATACACGGATAACTAGCTCAAGAGGTCAGCTTGCGACGAATTTGTTCTATTCGAAGATCCATGATAGACTGAAAAAGAGATTAACACATGGCCATATTTGAACACAGTTTATATCAGGACATGAAAAATTTGGGTCATACTTTGAGTACCTGTGAAATGCCGCAAACAGTTTATCACATTTTATTTTACTGTCCCATGTTTGAAAGAAGTAAATATGAAATAGTAATTCACTTAAATATCTGTGATATACAATATCAAGTACCTTTTAATACTTTATTTCAAAAAAGTTGTTGCTATAAGGTGTTTGCTAAATTTCTCCATTTTATTTACAAGTCGTCCTAGTTTAAATTTTAGTTGTTATTTCATGTATTATTCTAGTTTTGTTATCTATAGCCCTAATATACCATGTGCATAATTGGGTTTGTATTTGGATAATTAATAATATACTGAACAGATCCACAACCTCAAAACGATAATCAGGCATTGTAATCTCAGATCCAAACAGTAGCCTACGTGTCAATCTTTGTGGACTTTAAGAAGGCCTACAATTCGATAGACCGCGAGGTTCTGCTAATCATCCTCAACGAATTCGGGGTTGACCTGAAATTGCTGGCATTCATTAGAGCCACCGTGACGGACACAAAGTCCAACTGAACTGTTGTTCCTCGGAGTTCTGCGTTTCTCACTAATTGCAGATTTTCAAGGATGTACTGTACCTACTTATTGGTCTTTGTGGTCCAGGTTGTTTTAAGCATTGTAACACGCTGAAGCAGTCTGTTATAGGATGAGAAATTTCTGGAAGTGTTGTGAAATACCGTATAGCAGTGGCGGCTGGTGGTATCTGAATCTGGGTGTTGCACCAACATTTTCAGTGTCACATTTTCATAGCTTACAGAAATAACTAGAAACTCTATTATCGTTAGGTAACAAACTACAGTCTTACTTAAACTGAAGTATATCTGGCAATTACAACCCAGGAAATAAGAGGCTAATTATACACTATAACTATTTTCACTTTTATTAATAATGGCTTTACGTTCCACTTATGACTTTTTGCGATTTTCGGAGACTCCGAGGTGGCGGAATTTAGTCCCGCAGGAGTTCTTTTACATGCCAGTAAATCTACTGACACAAAGCTCACGTATTTGAGCACCTTCAAATACCACCGGACTGAGCCACTCAGCCTGGCACAGTTACTATTGCCTCACATTAATTGAAAATTTGCCCTTCTGTTTGTCATTGAAGCAAGATATTGGTAATATTGTGGGTGGCCTGGTATGGCGTGGAAAAGAAATTACCCAGCAAGTTGGCCGCGCGGTTACAGTCGCGTAGCTGTGAGCTTGCATTCAAACACCACTGTCGGAAACCCTGAAGATGGTATTCCGCCGTTTCCCGTTACATCAGGAAAATGCTGTGGCTGTGCCTTAATTAAAGCCACGGTTGCTTCTTTCCAACTCCTAGCCCTTTCCTATCCCATCGTCGCCATAAGACCTATCTACGTCGGTGCAACGTAAATAACATTTGTAAATTTAAAAACTGAAAATGAATTACCTTAGCGAGAGGATAGAAAGTAGGAATGAAGTAATCTCCGCAGAGTGGCGCAATCTAACGGGGACTTTTGAAACTGTTTCTCGGTAGGAGACTTGCTGGTCTCGTGCAACTCCCTGAGACCCATACTGGCGAGCATGCTACATGATGCTCTGCAGGCTTAGGCTCGTCCTTGCTGAGGTGGATTGCACCGCGCTATCCGCTAGGGAGTTGCCGTAGGAAAGCAAACCCCGTAAGTTTGATTCGAAGCCAGCAGCGCTTATTGGCCCGTTACGAATCATTAATACAGCGCACGACCAAAGATGGTTGATTTGAACATGTTTTCGAATATTAGGTTTATTAAACTAAAACATCAGAAGAAAAGGCGACAAATGAAGTGAAAAATTATTGGAAGTTGTGCAACACTGCAACGATACCACGCACCGCCCCTGCCATATAGTACAGCTGGTTGAATTGCCAGCATTTCCGCTGTGTTGATGGAAGTTGGCTCTGGGAGAATATAAGTACAGCAGTTCGCGATCAGCGCGACGTTTCTCCAAAGCCGTTCTGCCCATCTGCCTGCTAGTTCGCTCCATTCTCGCCAGGCGGCATTTAAAACATTTAAACCCACGCACGCTTTCTGTACGATGGTAACTCAGTGCAATGATGCAAAATCTACACTGTAAGGAGTGCTATTTTTATCTTAAGAATATTATTTATTAAAGTGAATAAACAATACATTTAGATAAGGATTTACGCGTACGAGGAGTTGACAGTTATGCAGATGTCGTATAGATCAATCCAAAAGGGCTTTTGTGTCAACAAATGATAATACTATACACTTCCACGATGAGACTTCAGCAGTGTCTGAGGATCTTAAGAGCTTTCATCTGGACTCTATTGTTAGAAACACTAGAAACCTGGACATTAAATCAAGGCGATACCAGAAGATTTGAACCACATCAAATGCTGTGTTCAGAGACGAATGCTTAACTACTTTCTCTGTTTACAATTCTCTTCACGTCACACTGACACAGATAATGGTAACGATGGGATAGGAAAGGTATAAGAGTGGGAAGGAAGAGACCGTGGCCTTAATTAAGGTACAGCTCCAGGATTGGCCTGGCGTGAAAATGGGAAACCACGGAAAACCATCTTCAGGACTGCGGGCAGTGGGGTTCGAACCCACTATCTCCCGAATGTAATCTGATAGCTACGTTAATCCAAACTGCACAGGCGCTTGATCGGTTGCTTAACATTTCATGGACAACAAAAAAATAACAAATGTCCACGTTATACAAACGATGAAGCAGCGAAAATCACTGATCAAAATACTTAAAGCAGGGCTGAGTGGCTCAGACTGTTGAGGCACTCGCCTTCTGACCCCAACTTGGCAGGTTCGATCCTGGCTCAGTCCGGTGGTATTTGAAGGTGCTCAAATACGTCAGCCTCGTGTCGGTAGATTTACTGGCACGTTAAAAAATTCCTGTGGGGCTAATCACCGGCTCCTCGGCGTCTCCGAAAACCGTCAAAGTAGGACGTAAAAACAATAACATTATTATTTATTAAAGTAATTACAAACCACCGAGCGAGTTATCCGTGCGGTTAGGGTCGCGTAGCTGTGAGATGGGAGATGGTGGGTTCGAATCTCATCGTGGCAGCCCTCAGCATGGTTTTCTGTGGCTGCCCACATACCAGGCGAATGCTGGGGCTGTACGTTAATTAACGCCACGGCCTCTTTTTTCCCACTCCTAGCCCTTCCCTACGCCATCGTCACCGTAACTCCTACCTCTGTCGGTGCGCCGTAAAGCAAATTTGTTTAAAAACATCGTTACTGAATTACGTTTTGTAATGTCGCTGAATTAGTTTCCAGCCCCGGAGGCCCGGGTTCGTTTCCCAGCTCTGCCATATAAATTTGAAAACTGGTACAAGGGCTGGAACCGGGTCCACTCAACCTCGGGAGGTCAACTGAGTAGAAGGGGGTTCGATTCCCTCTTCCTTGTCTACCCCTTCCAATATTCTCATTCCCCACAAGGCCTTGTTCAGCATGGCAGATGAAGCTGTCTGGGTCAGGTACTTGTCCTCCTTCCAAGTTGTATCCCCCAACCAGAAATCTCACTTCCAGGCGGGATCCCTCGCTGAGTCCAAGGCAAGATCCAACCCTGGACGGTAAATGGATTAAGAAAGAAAGAAAGAAAGAAAGAAAGAAAGAAAGAAAGAAAGAATGTCACTGAAGTAATGGTGCACTTGGAAAAATGAAGATATGAACAAAATAAAGCTGCGGGCCACGAGGGAGCGGTAATGGAAGACTCATTAGGCCTTGCAAATCAAATATCGCAGGGTTATAAGAGAACAAGAGTTGACCAAGGGAGGATGGACAGGAAATATAAAAGTGAAGAGAATGGTACAAGCAAGTGGAAGTAATGCCAGGCTCAGCTTGGGGATCCTGGTTGCCAGCCAAGCTTTTAAGTTGGGAGTCCCTGGGTTCCCTTTTCCTTCACCTCTTGCGGCAGGCAGGAAATATCGTGGATGGTTGTGGTAATTATTGTTTCAAGAGGAAGTACAACTGAGCGACCATCCTCTATTAATACTGATCAGAGAGAATAAACGGGAAAGGTCCGTCACTTCAAAAAATGTGAAGGTATCGGCCAGAGAAAGACAAGGGCCATGAAGGGCGCGAAAAAGAAAGACTGCTTAGGCTTCGAAATTTAATAGCGTTGGGGTCGGAAAAGAATGAGATTTCACCTTGGGAGATCGGATAAGATAGATGAAAGTGAGGAGCCTGACACAATGTCAGGACTCAGCTGAGGGACCCTTGGTCATTAACACCCGCTTCCAAGTTAACATCCCCTGGGGCCTCTTTTAGTCGCCTCTCACGACAGGCAGGAGATATCTTTCGCGATATTCTACCGCCTCCACCCACAGAGTGTGATGCCACTGAATACTGCAAAGTAAGCTTTCTTCTGTCCTTGAACCTCGGGTTAATCAGAATTCGCGTAGTCTTCATTCACTCATTTTCGCCTGATGGAGTGCCAATACCACACTTTTGTCTGTAGCATATGAAAGAGCAGGCTTTAAATTTTCCTTCGGTGTCATTAGTTCCCTTTCATTATTTATGATTCAGTTTATAATAAACTGGACGTGAAAACTAACAACATTATTTATAATAATAAACAGTGGCTTATGCAAAATGAGGTGATATAGCGAACATAGTACGCAAAGGAATTCTTCATTTATCAATGCCTTTTGCTGCATTCATCAAGAAATCATGCCATTAAATATTTTTGGGAGACGAGATATTGGCAGAATTCATAAATCGATAAAGATTAAAAGTGTTGCAAAGCCGTGATGCAGTTTAATGTATTTTACAGTACAATGTATGGTAATCAAGAGCCCCCATGGCACAGGCGGCAGCGCGCCGGCCTTTCACTCCATGTGAGATTTGTGCTGGACAAAGCAAAAGCGGGGCAGGATTTTCTCCGTGTACTCCGGTTTTCCCTGTCGTCTTTCATTCCAGCAACGCTCTCCAAAATCATTTCATTTAATCTGTCAGTCATTTATTATTACCTCAGAGAAGTGCGACAGGCTTTGGCAACCATCCTCGTCGCTAGATGGGGGTTTCATTCATTCCATTCCCGACCTGCTCGAATGACTGAAAACAGGCTGAGGGTGTATCAGTCACTACTGATTTGCATTTAGGGCAGCCGCCCAGGTGGCAGATTCCCTGTCTGTTGTTTTCCTAGCCTTTTCTTAAATGATTGCAAAGAAATTGGAAATTTATTGAATATCTCCCTTGGCAAGTTATTCCAATCCCTAATTTCCCTTCTTATAAACGAATATTTGCCCCAATTTGTCCTCTTGAATTCCAACTTTACCTTCATATTGTGATCTTTCCTACTTTTAAAGACACCACTCAAACTTATTCCTCTACTGATGTCGTCCCACGCTATTTCTCTACTGACAGCTCGGAACCTACCACTTAGTCGAGAGCTCGCCTCCTTTCTCCCAAGTCTTTCCAGCCCAAACTTTGCAACATTTTTGTAACGCTACTCTTTTGTCGGAAATCGCCCAGAACAAATCGAGCTGCTTTTCTTTGGATTTTTCCAGTTCTTGTATCAAGTAATCCTGGTGAGGGTCCCATACGCTGGAACCCTACTCTAGTTGGGGTCTTATGTGCCCTCTCCTTTACATCCTTACTACAACCCCTAAATACCCTCATAACCATGTGCAGAGATCTGTACCTTTTATTTACAATCATATTTATGTGATTACCCCAATGAAGATCTTTCCTTATATTAAAACCTAGGTATTTACAATGATCCCCAAAGGGAACTTTCACCATATCAACACAGTAATTAAAACTGAGAGAACGTTTCCTCTCTGTGAAACACACAACCTGACATTTAACCCCGTTTATCATCATACCATTGCCTGCTGTCCATCTCACATTATCGAGGTCATTTTGCGGTTGCTCACAATCTTGTAACTTATTTATTACTCTGTACAGAATAACATCATCCGCAAAAAGCCTTATCTCTGATTCCACTTCTTTACACATATCATTGATATGTATAAGAAAACATAAAGGTCCAATAATAGAGTAATCAGAAGTATAGAGAGTGGGATACGGAGTACGAGTTAAATCAGTTTATTGTAGAAACTCTAAGTGCTCATAACCATGTTAATAATGTAAATAATATATAATTTAATTAATCTACGTAGGCCTACAAAGTTTTTTCAGTGAGATGGGTACACGGTTGTGTGAGTGGGGCTCACCCCTTCTTTATCTTCCATCCTTAAATTTCATCACATATGTATATAAATAAATAAATAAATAAATAAATAAATAAATAAATAAATAAATAAATAAATAAATAAATAAAGAGGGAGAGAGAAAAGAAGAAGAAGGGGAAGAAGAAATTGGTACGGCTCTTTGGATGAATGGCCAGCATACTAGCATTCGGTTCAGAAGGCCTCAGGTTCGATTCCCGGCCGGGCCGGTAATTTTAGTTCCGTATCGTGAATTCTTACGGCTCGGGGACTGGGTGTTTGTGTTTCTTCCAACACATTTCCTCTTCATATCCTCACAACTCATCAAACAATCAACCACTACAGAAACACGCAATAGTGATAAATCCCTTCACATAGGTTTGGCACCAGGAAGGGTACCCGGCCGTAAAACCGGAGATATGCTGTGGAATGACATTAGTAGACGAATAAGTGTTTTCTAAAGTAGGAAAATTCATGATATGAAGATAAATTTTGAATTCAAGAGGACAAATTAGGGCAAATATTCGTTAATAGAAAGAGGAATTAGGAATTGGAATAATTCAGGAAAGGAAATGTTTGAAAAACTTCCAAATTCTTCAAAATTATTTAAGAAAAGATAGGAAAACAACAGATAGGGGATCTGCCACCTGGGTGACTGCCCTAAATGCAGATCAATGGTGATTGATTGGTGAGTAATTGATCGGGCCAAATCCACATGTGCGACGTGGTACGCACCCGCGACCCGACCTGTGTGGGAAAGCCGTAGAGGAAGGAGAAGAAAGAGAAATTAGTCCGGAGATTAGCTGTCACCATACATTGAACATAATATTATGAAATCTGCCATCTGGAAAGTACCGAATGTCCCAAGTAAGAAACTGTACGAGGTAAACTGATATCGGTTTAATTGAACCAACATGCGAAACATTGCTTTTCGATACGTCTGTTGGTGCATTATCTGAAGCCGCGGAACTTGGCAGACATCTCTCATAACGCCATATGGGATACTGGAGATGCCGAGCTAATTTAAGATTGAAAGGCAGTCACTCTTAAGTGGACACGAATGGCTGACTTGCTTTTCAAATTCTTTTCCTGGTTTCAACGTGCGATGAACAGCCTCACGTTTGGCCACGGTATTATTTCTCACAAGAAGTTATATTTCCACAATGAAAATGAAAATCCACAGCCTGTTTAATAATAGTGCTATTGGCTTTACGTCCCACTAACTACTTTTATGGTTTTCAGAGACGCCGAGGTGCCGGGATTTAGTCCCGCAGGAATTCTTTCACGTGCCAGTAAATTTACCGATACGAGGCTGACGTACTTGAGTAGACCTACCTTCAAATACCACCGGTCTGAGCCAGGATCGAACCTGCCAGCACCTCAACCGCCTGAGCCACTCAGCCCGGCTCAGCCTGTTTCCAGTCTTTCCACTGGGTCAGGATTGGAATGAATGAAGCCCCCATCTTGTGCCGAGGATAGGAATTGTGCCGGCTGCCGAAGTCTGTCGCACTGCTCTGGGCCAATGATTAATGACTGACAGATGAAATGAAATGATAGCGGAGAGTGTTGCTGGAATGAAAGATGACAGGGAAATCCGGAGTACCCCGAGAAAAACCTGCCCCGCAGCTACTTTGTCCAGTACACATCTCACATGGAGTGATCGGGATTTGAACCACGGATCCCAGCGATGAGCGATCGGCGCGTTTCCGCCTGAGCCACGGAGACTACTTAAATCCAACTTGGAGCCTCCGTGGCTCAGGTGGCACCGCTGGGTTCCGTGGTTCAAATCCCGGTCACTCCACGTGAGATTTTTGTTGGACAAAGCGGAGGCGGGACGGGTTTTTCTCCGGGTACTCCGGTTTTCTCTGGACATCTTTCGTTCCAGCAACACTCTCCATTCTCATTTCTTTTCACCTGTCAGTCATTAATCATTGGCCCAGGGGAGTGCGACAGGCCTCGGCAGCCGGCACAATTCCCATCCTCGCCGCAAGATGGGGGCTTCATTCATTCCATCCTTAACTCAGTCCCTGACTGGAAAACAGGTTGTAAGTTTTCATTTTCATTTTCAAATAAATCCAACTTCAGCATCTTCTTTCTCTACCGCTTTTCCCACACCTCTGAGGTCACGGGTGCGTCTGTTTAATGTACTGATGTCTTTCCTGACGCTAACTCTATTTGAAGGGATGTAATCAGAGTAAACTGTTTCTGTGGTGGTTGGTAGTGTGCTGTGTCATCTGAATATGAAGAGGAGATTGTTGGGACAGAAACTAACACCCATCATTAAGAGCAAGGAGGAAAATAGGTATGCAATCGAGATATTTTACACACAATAGCATCACAGGCAGATATCATTTGAGAAAAACAAGTAGGTCCTACATGCAGAATTTTCAGCAAAAGTGCAAGAAAGATAAAATTGAAACGACATATGGGACAATTTCAGAACCTTAGAGAAATATGTAATTCTTACTTCGGGATTAGACAGTTTGGCCAATACCGAAAGGGCCTCAAACTTCAGAAGACATTTGGACTAACATGGGATCACTACAATGAACGACTAATGTCACGTAATGCTAATTAAAAACAATACAAAATATTTATTCTACCGGAAGCTCTATATGCATCAGAACCTTAACTTTAGGAGGTCATTCTAAAATTGCAGATATTGAAAAACAAAAACGTAAAATTCTTAGAAAAAATGTCTATCCCATACAAGAAAATGGAATTTGGATCAAAAACGAACTGCAGATCTGTATACATAAATAGTTCCATCAATACAGTACGGAGGAGACGTTTAAAAATTCTTGTATACATTTTTAGGGTGGATAATAATAGGCACATAAAGGTTGGTCAATGTAATAAATTCCCAAAACAGAGAACAAATTGGCTGGAGGAAAAAAGAAGGGACCCGAATGAATTGAACATCAGGGAAGACATCACGAAAAATCGCAAATTCTTCAGGACCTCAGTAAATAAACACACATTTGTGATGAAAATTAGCAGCAGGACTGGTGCAAATTGTTCAGAAGAATAGAAGAGGCAACACAGTGAGTTCATGGCGGGATTTTGGAAAAATAGGAAGGCGAAAGTCATCAAGCCAATGAACATGTTCCAGCGCACTCTATGAATGGGCACAACGGAAGAAGAAGAAGAAGAAGAAGAAGAAGAAGAAGAAGAAGAAGAAGAAGAATATTGGCTTTAGGTCCAACTAATTACTTTTGCGGTTTTAAGAAACGCCGAAGTACCAGAATTTTGCCACACAGAAATTCTTTTACGTGCTAGTAAAACTACCGACTCGAGGTTGGCCTATTTGAGGACCTTCTGATACCACGAGACTGAGCCGGAAGGGAACCCCCAACTTGAGCTCAGATGGCCAGCCCCTTACTCAGCTCGGCGCCTTCAGGTTGAGAGCCTCTGGGTTTCCCATTTCAGCCGCTTCTAACGACAGGCAGAGGATATCGTGGACGATTTTTTCCGCCCTTACCCAAAGGAGGACGAGGAAGCTGGTGTCCGATCTCGTAACCATGAGCTCAAGAGGTGAACTACACTAGTCTTCAGGTAGAAGTCAGTTTCATCACTTCCACTTCTACTGTCCATTTGATCTACATAACACTCATTGCTGAGTTACTTAGTCTCTCTGAACCAACACTTGCGCAGCTGTGACGTTCAGTATAATTTCCAAGGATGTAGTGGGCGGTGTGCTAATAGTACCAGTATATACCAGTCGTAGGACGTTACAGCAACTAGTTTAATGTCCTTGGCCTTCAGAAAAGGAAAGCATAAAGCAACAGACCATAAAGACATTTCTGGGGAGGAAGGTAAATGCTTGCACTATGCGTAAACTCGGCACTTGGTGAAGGTAGAGTGGTTAGCTCTACGCCCGGCAACCGCCTTTACCCCCAGGAATTAACCTGGTACTGTCCTCCTTTGTAGCACCATTAGCTGCCGTTCTCGGTGACTCGGCCTCGATTCCCGATACTGCCACAAATTTAACAATGGCATGAGGGATGGTATGTGGTATAATAATAATTTCGTGTGGCTATTTCTAGCCGAGTGCAGCCCTTGTAAGGCAGACCCTCCGATGAGGGTGGGCGGCATCTGCCATTTGTCGGTAACTGCGTTTTATTGTGGTGGAGGATAGTGTTATGTGTGGTGTGTGAGTTGCAGGGATGTTGGGGACAGCACAAACACCCAGCCCCCGGGCCAGTGGAATTAACCAATCAAGGTGAAAATCCCCGACCCGGCCGGGAATCGAACCCGGGACCCTCTGAACCGAAGGCCAGTACGCTGACCATGGTATGTGGTTAAAATGGTACTTGCAACTCAACTCAATTGGGGACGATGACACGATTTTATTTTTTTGCCTGCTATTTATTTTTTGTACATTTTTGGAAAGGCTGAGGGCAATATGCACCTTCGGAAGGAGAAATCTCGTTTCTTAAAATTTCGACTGCCGGGCTGAGTGGCTCAGACGGTTGAGGCGCTGGCTTTCTGACCCAACTTCACAGGTTCGATCCTCGCTCAGTCCGGTGGTATTTGAAGGTGCTCAAATACGTAAGCCTCGTGTCGGTAGATTTACTGGCACGTCTGCTGCGGGACTAAATTCCGGCACCTCGGCATCTCCGAAAATCGTCAAAAGTAGTTAGTTGAACGTAAAGCCAATTACGTTATTATTATTATTAGGCAATTTTTATTATTACATTTTCGACTTTCTGACGGGCAACTGAACCCACGTCCTTCCGGGTGATCCGAGCTGAACGGTCAGCGTCGAGGTCTTCGGTTCAGAGGGTCCTGGGTTCGATCTCCGGCCGGATCGGGGATTTTAATTGCGTGTGATTAATTCTTCTGGCTGGGGGACTGGTTGTTTGTGTGGGTCCCAACACTCTCCTCTTCAAATTCACATAACACACCACACTTCCAACCATGACAGGAGCACGCAATAGTGGCTACAGCCCTCCCCATAGGGTTGGCGTCAGGAAAGGTATCTGATCGTAAAACAGGGCCAAATCCACATGTGTGACAGAGTTCGCACTCGCAAGCCTACAAGGTGTGGGGAAATCGGTATAATAATTGTACCATGGGAACACCTTTCCCGGACACTTTAACCGCGCGCCTTCTCCATGAACTTTTAAACATTTTCTAAAACTTTCTTCTCCGATGGTTAGATGGCTCTGTCATCTATTTTCTAGCGACATCTAATGGACTAAACACTAATTGTTAAAGATATGTTAGTTGTTGTAGTTGATAAACCTTTCTTTCTGATGATTGGTTTTTTTGTGCCGAAGTTGTCAATACTTCACTTGGTTCCTCCTCAAATGTAATCAACCTATACATGCCTGTAACTAAGTTCCCTAGCCAATCAAACCCGGGGAAGAGCGTGGAAATTTAGCCTATCAGTACTCTGTATTTTTTTTTTTTTTTTTTTTTTTTTGCTAGTTGCTTTACGTCGCACCGACACATATAGGTCTTACGGCGACGATGGGACAGGAAAGGGCTAGGAGTGGGAAGGAAGCGGCCGTGGCCTTAATTAAAGTACAGCCCCAGCATTTGCCTGGAGTGAAAATGGGAAACCACGGAAAACCATTTTCAGGGCTGCCGACAGTGGGGTTCGAACCTACTATCTCCCGAATACTGGATACTGGCCGCACTTAAGCGACTGCAGCTATCGAGCTCGGTACTCTGTATTTTAATTTGATCTGGAACTTTCCCCTGCGGATATATTTAAGGAGAGCGCTTTAGGACCGTCTCATCTGATTTGCTCCGGATATTGAGAGTGCGACTTAATGAGGACAATAATTTATTTTAATTTGATGATGATGATAATAATAATAATACGTCAGCCTCGAGTTGGTAGATTTATTGGCTTGTTTAAGAAGTACTACGGGGCAACATTCCGGCACCTCGGCGTCTCCAAAAACTGTAAAAGTAGATAGTTTAACGTAAAACCAATAACATTATTATTTTAATAACAATAATAAAAAATAAAGTCAGGGACGGTATGTAGCTATCTGTAAAATGTTCTTAGTAAATATGTTATAGTTTTGCAGTGACAAAATCTTAAATTTTGAAACTGTATTCATGTATTCATGAAAGATCCGCATCCTTTATTTAAAATCTCGTTCATGTGAGTGCCCCAATGAAGATATTTTCTTACATTAATACCTAGGAAGTTACAGTGTTCCCCATCAACACAGTAATTAAAACTGAGAGGTTCATTTCTCTTTGTGAAACCTACAACCTGACTTTTCATCCCATTGCCTGCTGTCCACCTCACAACCGTGGCGTCTGCAATAAATCGTATGATGTCTACCGCCATAATTTAAAAGTACTCCCTTGAGAATCCGGGCCAGGCCCCTAGCAGGACACTACAGAACTGTTGAGGGGCAAGAACTAAATCAGAGAAAAGTATTTGACTTAGGAAGAAGACAAAGACAAAGTCACCTCCGTACAGGCCATGAAGGCCCTTGGAGGAGCGGAAGGTAAAGGCTTCCACCATTGTTAACCGCGGCACGTGATGGGGTAGAGTGGTTAGCTCTACGCCCGGCCGCCTTTGCCCCCAGGAATTAACCTGCTACTCACTTTTGGTGTAGGCTGAGTGAACCTCAGGCCATATGCACCTCCGGAGGTGGAAATCTTGTTTCTTAAATTTAACTGAACAAATATGAGAAGACCGAAATGTTGTATGATATCTCAGAAGAATGTATGAAAGGAAACCGAATGAATATTAAGAGAGACATTACTCGTGAAGTATGATATGGAAGAGGAGGAGTTCATAAAGTTTATATATAATTCATTATTACGTGATACTTCCATGAAAGATTCAGTGGATAAGGAAATCATATTTTACTTAATTTTATTATAACATGTTTGTTTGGAATCCCTCTTGTATTCTGAGCTATCTGCAGTACCCGGCGCTGCCCGGGTACGTTTCTGAATGTTTACTTGTATTACCTTTCTGTCATGTGAAGTGAATTTGCAGTCATAAAAGCATCGCCATAAATAAACTGTCGTAAAAAAATTAGCCATGAAGTGTGACCAGTAACTAATAAGCTAATAACAATCTACAATGTTCATTCATTGCACATGATAAGTTTTGTCCACATCGAATAAGTATAGCTGTACACATTGTGGTGGCAAAAATAGTGATTTTACACTACTCGACTGTGGTCTTTTCCAGCGATTCTCATGCTGCAATGCTCGTGCCGATGTTATCAGCTGCGACGTGGTAGACTCTGGATCTAGGCCAGCTGCCAGACGGTACCTAGCGGAAGACCTTGGAACTACAACATGAGAAAAGATGTGGAGGAAAATCAGCGAACCTATAAAAAACTGCTATTTTTCCCATGGCCTTCAGATTGTACACTTTAAAAAGAGGGGTCGCTCATTTAAATCTTTTCAGCAGTTTCCTCACAATTTTGTATTCCGGAGAACGGCTTTACTCATTTTCAAATATATGTATACACTGAGTGACCAAATGCCACGGGAAGGGGTGTCCCACTAGAAAATGTGCCGTGTATTACGCCTGAGCGTTGTGACTGGCTGCGGAGTAGCTGAACAGTGCCGTGAAGATGGCAACACTTCACGAATTATCCGACTTTAAACGTGGGATGATCAACGGTGCACGGCGCATGGGTCATAGCATTGCGGAGATTACACGCGAATTCGGGTTTCCGAGGTTAACAGTGTCGAGGGTGGATCTTCAATATCGCAGAGAGAATGTTACCACCCGCATAAACCACCGCACGGGAAGACCAAAGATGTTCAACGAACGGACATCACGTCGCCTCCGCAGAACCTACTGGGCGCTCGACGGGCTACTGTGAGTCAGATAACCGCACAGTTGAATTTTGGGAGTCAGGAACCCATTTCTACCAGGACTGTAAGGAGGCAACTGCACCGCATAGGCTTCACCAGCCGACGACAAACTCGTGTCACTTTGCTGACACCTTGACACAGAGCTCAACGACGTGCGAACAACGGAAATGGACCATGGAATAGTGGCGGCGTGTGGTATGGTCCTATGAATCCCTGTTCCAGTTGCATCGAGCTGATGGGCGCGTGAGAGTGTGGCGTATGCCTCATGAAGCTATGGATTCTGCGTGTCAACACGGTTGTGTCCAGGTGGGAGGTGGTTCAGTTCTTCTCTGGGCGCCGTTCCCATAGTAGCAACTAGGCCCCACTGTCCGGCTGCAAGGAGCGCTGACAGGTGCACGTTATGTGGACATTCTTACAGACCATCTGCATCCCTTTCTGGCCGTCGACTACCCTGATGGAGATGCCTTATTTCAACAGGACAATGCACCATGTCATCGCTCTGTGGTGGCACGCAGGTGGTTGGAGGAACACTCCAGTGAAGTTAGGACCATGGATTGGCCCTCCAGATCCCCCAATCTTAATCTAATCGAGCAGTTATAGGATGCTGCTGTACGTTCCATGAACCCCGCACCAACTACACAAGACCAATTGTGGGAAGCAGTGCAGGATGCGTGGGCCCAGATCCCTCCAGAACGAATCCAACACCTTGTAGAATCGATGCCTCACCGTATTGCTGCCGTTTAGAGGTCTCGCGGAGGAGCAACTCGTTATTAACACATTCAGTGTCTTTCCATGACTTTTGGACACTCAGTCAATATTGCACAACATGAAGGCGCCATCGTGGGGGCACGTAAGTGGGTATAGGTACAGGGCATGTTAATATAAAGAAAGTGTCTAGAATTTGTTCCACACCAAGAATTTATTGCAGGGTAACAGAAGGAAATGGCGCGCTTTATTCTATGGGGTCACGGAGAATCGTAATCGACTACACGATACACACACACACACACACACGACAAAAAATCCATAATAATAATAATAATAATAATAATAATAATAATAATAATAATAATAATAATAATAATAAAGGCCGGGCTGAGTGGCTCAGACGGTTAAGGCGCTGGCCTTCTAACCCCAACTTGGCAGGTTCGATCCTGGCTCAGTCCGGTGGTATTTGAAGGTGCTCAAATACGACAGCCTCGTGTCGGTAGATTTACTGGCACGTAAAAGAACTCCTGCGGGACTAAATTCCGGCACCTCGGCGTCTCCGAAGACCGTAAAAGTAGTTAGTGGGACGTAAAGCAAATATAGAAATAATAATAATAATAATAATAAAAATAATAATAATGGCGTGTGGCCTCCGGAGACGCCCGTTAGGCAACCTGCGCGTCTGTGAGAATGGAGCCCTACCTCTGACGAGTTATAATACTGAACACAACACAGACACACACGCAGTCCCGAGTTATCGGAATTAACCACTGAAGGTTAAAATCCCCGATCCAGCCGGAAATCGAACCCAGGGCTGCTTAAACCAAGGGGCAGCACGCTTATCATTTAGCCACGTAGCCGGACACTTGCAGGTTGCACGTAGTACAGAAATGGACCACCTGTGTCAGAAAAACGGTTGGCGATACGGTCGTGCATGGAGGCATAGAGAAGTCGAATGTTCTTCTGAGGAAGATCCTGCCGCATCTGACGCTAATGACCCTCCAAATTTGCCATAGTTGCTGCTGACCTAAGTTGCCGTCCAGTCCGGTCACAAACGTTCTCGGTGGGTGAGAGGTCTGGAGAACTTGCTGGCCAAGGAATCATGTTGATATCACCAGTGGGAAGCGGGAAGCGTAGAAAATTTCACCCCATGCCATGACATCTCTCACGGTCGCGATGTGGCGTTCTACAATGAAGCGCTGGCCGGAACATCACCAGATTCGATTTCCGCTGTCTTCTGTATCCGTACAGAACCGCGATTTATCGCTAAGCAACCCTCGTCGCCAATTTACAACCGTTCCTGGCAGATGTTCAAACGTGCTTGACGACGCTCGGGTTGTAACGTTAGACGTCGTTAAGGGCACCGTGACGACAGATCCTGCTCAGCTAGCCGCCTGGATACAGTACTGGTAGACAGAGGCGTATCCCCAGCAGCCGTTCCATTCCGCTGGATGCTTCACAGCGACGCCCGTTGAGTTCTTACAGCCTGTCGCACGATGACACGATCCTCCATACTAGTGGTCCGCCGGGACTGAGCCGGGCCTTCTCGACGCCTTCTCTCACTTTCCCGCTGCGTCTACGTTACATATACCTATTGTCTCACATGCTGTACTCAAATACCCCTCTCTAATTTAGTACACAGATGGGTCTTATGAGGATAATGAAATGGCGTATGGATTTTTCTTTTTGCTAGTGGCTTTACGTCGCACCGGCACGGATAGGTCTTATGGCGACGATGGGATAGGAAAGGCCTAGATGCTGGAAGGAAGCGGCCGTGGCCTTAATTAAGGTACAGCGCCAGCATTTTCCTGGCCTGAAAATGGTTAACTACAGAAAACCATCTCCAGGGTCGTCCACAGTGGGATTCGAACCCACTATATCCCGGATGCAAGCTCACAGCCGCGCGCCTCTAACCGCACGGCGAACTCGCCCGGTGCTTATGGCTTTTAGTGCCGCGATGTGTCCGAGGACTTCGGCTCGCCAGGTGCAGGTCTTTTGATTTGACGTCCGTAGGCGACCTGCGAGTTGTAATGAGGATGAAATGATGACGAAGACGAAACATACACCCAGTCCCCCGTGCCAGGGGAATTAACCACTTATGGTTAAAATTACCGACCCTGCCAGGAATTGAGCCCGGGACCCCTGTGACCAAAGGCCAGCACGCTAAACATTCAGCCACGGAATGATGGGATATGAAAGGGCTAGGAATGGTAAGGGAGCAACGGTGGCCTTAATTAAGGTAGTGCCCCAGCACTTGCCTGGTGTGAAATTAGGAAACAACGGAAAACCATTTTCAGCCCTGCTGACAGTGGGGTTCGAACCCACTATCTTCCAAACGCAAGCTGATAACTACATGACGCAAGCCGCGCTCGGTAAATACCTCTCTAAGCTCATTGCAATATACAGGGGAACATCCAAGTTGAGAGCACAGGTTATTTAAAAACTCCCTGTTTACATCCAAAAACAGAATAGACTACTTTAAAAAGCTATTTTGTTCATGCGAACTTTGAACTGATTACATAAATGTCGGGTTGTGTCGCTCAGATGGTTGAGGCGCTCACCTTTTGACCCCCAACTTGGCCCGTTCGATCCTGGCTCAGTCCGGTGGTATTTGAAGGTGCTCAAATACGCCAGCATCGTGTCGGTAGGCTTACCGTCTTACATTCCGGCACCTCGGCGTCTCCGAAAACCGTCAAAAAGTAGTTACTGGGATGTAAAAATAATATCATTATTATTATGATTGAATTACATAAAAATTCCTATTTTTACCTTTCAGTTTGGGAACGATTTGCTTGGGCTGCAAAGACAGAAGACTGATTCTCCGTCTGTACCAAACGCAGTCTACAGCTATAGAGGTATAAGAGAACAGCAGAATCAGGCAGGGTGTCAAATAATGATGCTCAGTGTCACCCTACCTGCTTAAAGAGGCCATAAAATAGCTCGAAACGATCATAAAGGTCATTAAAATCAACGTTCATCAAATGCAGTGAAATGGCGTATGGCTTTTAGTGCCGGGAGTGTCCGAGGACAAGTTCGGCTCGCCAGATGTAGGTCTTCTGATTTGACTCCCGCAGGCGACCTGCGTGTCGTGATGAGGATGAAATGATGATGAAGACGATACACACACCCAGCCCCCGTGTCAGCGAAATTAACCAATTATGGTTAAAATTCCCGACTCTGCCGGGAATCGAACCCGGGACCCGTGTGGCCAAAGGCCAGCACGCTAACCATTTAGCCATGGAGCCGGACATCAAATTCAGTGTATTCATTTTATAGATGGTATTGCAGTGGTCGCCGAATCAGAAAAAGAACTGGCTAAAATATTGGAAGTGCTATTTATTTTATTTTATTTAGCATTTGATGCTACAGTTGACAATCGACTCTATGTGCACGTTCTTGAACACACAAACAAGGGCATTCAATCGACTCTAAATACACTTTTTTATACATCGACTTGAGCCTCTATGGACTGCGTGATAACAACCAACTTCATTTTAGTGTCTAGGTCTAGGTCTTGTTCTTGTTCCGGCTTTGACTTCCTGCCAGTATCTTCTGAGCCCAGCGACGAGTGTCTGTTTATGCTCTTCAGACAAAGGTTCTTTCCGTCTTCTGGAAGTTGATGGCATTTTGAAACCTTGATACTTGTTCACCAATCTTCTGAATGCGTTCCTGCCATGAATTTCTTGGTCTGAAATACCAATCTGCCTCAGATCTTTTTCGCATTCCTGGAACAATCTCGGCCTTGTCGCCTTAGATTGAATAAAATTCCATATTCTTTTCGTTAGTCGATCATCAGTCATCCTCAAGAGATGACCGTAAAATAGTAGCCGTCTCTTCTTGATTGACGCTGTGAGAGGTTCTGACTTGCTGTACAAATCCTCATTTGGTCTCATTCGCCACTGTCCATCAATCAACCTGTTACCCAGGATTTTTCTTAGTATCCTGCGCTCTCTTTTTCCCAGCCGGTCAGCTTGACCTTTACTACTTAAGGTCAAAGTTTCAGACGCAGACTTTATATATACACTGACTGACAGAGCAAATGCAACACCAAGAAGGAGTAGTTCGAGAGGGATGAAAGTTGGGGAAAAAACAGAGACGGCACGGACGAATAATTGATGTTTATTTCAAACCGATATGCAGGTTACACAATGCGCACGGCATCGACTCAGTAGGATGTAGGACCACCGCGAGCGGCGATGCACGCAGAAACACGTCGAGGTACAGAGTCAATAAGAGTGCGGATGGTGTCCTGAGGGATGGTTCTCCATTCTCTGTCAACCATTTGCCACAGTTGGTCGTCCGTACGAGGCTGGGGCAGAGTTTGCAAACGGCGTCCAATGAGATCCCACACGTGTTCGATTGGTGAGAGATCCGGAGAGTACGCTGGCCACGGAAGCATCTGTACACCTCGTAGAGCCTGTTGGGAGATGCGAGCAGTGTGTGGGCGGGCATTATCCTGCTGAAACAGAGCATTGGGCAGCCTCTGAAGGTACGGGAGTGCCACCGGCCGCAGCACATGCTGCACGTAGCGGTGGGCATTTAACGTGCCTTGAATACGCACTAGAGGTGACGTGGAATCATACGCAATAGCGCCCCAAACCATGATGCCGCGTTGTCTAGCGGTAGGGCGCTCCACAGTTACTGCCGGATTTGACCTTTCTCCACGCCGACGCCACACTCGTCTGCGGTGACTATCACTGACAGAACAGAAGCGTGACTCATCGGAGAACACGACGTTCCGCCATTCCCTCATCCAAGTCGCTCTAGCCCGGCACCATGCCAGGCGTGCACGTCTATGCTGTGGAGTCAATGGTAGTCTTCTGAGCGGACGTCGGGAGTGCAGGCCTCCTTCAACCAATCGACGGGAAATTGTTCTGGTCGATATTGGAACAGCCAGGGTGTCTTGCACATGCTGAAGAATGGCGGTTGACGTGGCGTGCGGGGCTGCCACCGCTTGGCGGCGGATGCGCCGATCCTCGCGTGCTGACGTCACTCGGGCTGCGCCTGGACCCCTCGCACGTGCCACATGTCCCTGCGCCAACCATCTTCGCCACAGGCGCTGCACCGTGGACACATCCCTATGGGTATCGGCTGCGATTTGACGAAGCGACCAACCTGCCCTTCTCAGCCCGATCACCATACCCCTCGTAAAGTCGTCTGTCTGCTGGAAATGCCTCCGTTGACGGCGGCCTGGCATTCTTAGCTATACACGTGTCCTGTGGCACACGACAACACGTTCTACAATGACTGTCGGCTGAGAAATCACGGTACGAAGTGGGCCATTCGCCAACGCCGTGTCCCATTTATCGTTCGCTACGTGCGCAGCACAGCGGCGCATTTCACATCATGAGCATACCTCAGTGACGTCAGTCTACCCTGCAACTGGCATAAAGTTCTGACCACTCCTTCTTGGTGTTGCATTTGCTCTGTCAGTCAGTGTACATATGTCCACATTTAAAATGTTAATGTGGAGGATTTTGAATCCCTTATAGACGAATGTCCATCTCTTCCAACCAAAAGAGTGCCTCAGGGTTCACACGATGTATGTCCTCGATGGAGTCAGGAAAATCTCTCAGAGGGCGGTCCTCAGAACGTGCACGATGATTTTCACTTCAGCACCACAATCACAAGCTGTAGAGTCTTTCCAGACCCAATGATGCAGAGCAGAAGCACTTCTTCCGACTCCTCAGTGTATCCTGTTAAGTGTGATCCAGGTGGAGCGAGGAAGGTTGAGCCCAGGGAACATTGTAGTAGGATCCCTGATGTTGACAATACCGCGAGAGTGTGATGTTTTCATGTTTCAGCAGGTTTAAAATATGAATGAATTACTTCCTTTGCAGTCTTCCAGGCAGGTTCCCGCGATCCAGTTTCGTTACGGCATTTTCATCTGTATCCTGATGTATTGGGAGGTAACTGTTCTTCAGTATACTGGTCCACAGTCTAACAAGAGCGCTTTGTCGTCTGTGAGGTGGCTAAATGTTGCTCAGTAATGTACCCTGAACGTGTCCTCCGGGTGGTGCTAATAAAGCAGAAACAATAAGATGCCGCCGTAATGCCCTAGTGGGTCTCACAGCTATGACAATCGAGAAATCAACTTAAATAATAATAAAAAATGGTCCTTCTGAGAACTCGCATTTCCATTCCAGAACCTTCGGCTTTCAGTTAAAAATTTGCCAACTAAACATATCGAAGGCATCAGTAATGCAAAAAGTGAAAGAAGTGCTATCATCCGCACTATCTGACTTGCAGAAGAAACAGTACGAAGAAAAGTAAGGCTTTGGTTGTCAGTGAACCTTGTGAACTTGTTCGTACGAATATCAAGCCTACGAACAAGGTAAACCAGGTTATAATTTTCCCTTATCTTGGAAATTATCACACTACTGGTGTAGCGTGGAAATCAAGAGTATGGTAGCGTTGGTCAAACAAGAGTTCATCAACATAGAAATGTGCAGGCACGTAAGCACATGGCCAATTTCGAAAGAGTTTTGCAATATTCCTTAATCTGAGTTATATGGTTATGAATCCTGGACATCGAGTAAACAAGTCAGGAAATAGCTCGAAGCATTCGAGATGTGGGTCTGGAGACGAGTGCCGAGGATTAGCTGGGCGGAGAGGAGATCCAATGAAAGCGCCTTGAAAGAAATCAAAGGCAAGAGAGAGTTACTCAATATGACGAGGAAAGTTTACTTGCTCGTCATATCGCTTTACGAGATAGTATGCATTTACATTCTACGTTGCAGACAAACTCGCTAGTGTAGGAAAAATGAATAATCTTTTATTTTATGATTTTTCTTGCTAATCAGCTGGAGTGGTGTAAACTTTAACAGCTAAAACAATTAAAATGTTGTTTACCTCAAAGAATTCGTGAACAACGACATGCCTAAGACTGGAATGTGGCGGTAGGTACAGTAATCATACAGCTTTGTGCATATACCGGCACGTAAAACATTCCAAACTCCTAGGCCTAAAACATTTCCACTCATCCAGATACATACATACATACATACATACATACATACATACATACATACATACATACATACATACATACATTATCATTATATACTGTTATGCCTTTCAGTGTTCAGTCTGCAAGCCTCTGTGAATTTACTAAACGTCGCCACAACCCTCGATTTGCAACTAATGTTGTGGCCTTATTTAGGTCTATACCTCTTATCTTTAAATCGTTAGAAACAGAGTCTAACCATCGTCGTCTTGGTCTACCTCTACTTCTCTTACCCTCCATAACAGAGTCCATTATTCTCCTAGGTAACCTACCCTCCTGCATTCGCCCCACATGACCCCACCACCGAAGCCGGTTTATGCGTACAGCTTCATCCATCGAGTTCATTCCTAAATTAGCCTTTATCTCCCCATTCCGAGTACCCTCCTGCCATTGTTCTCACCTGTTTGTACCAGCAATCATTCTTGCTACTTTCATATCTGTTACTTCTAACTTATGAATAAGATATCCTGAGTACACCCAGCTTTCGCTCCCGTAAAGCAAAGTTGGTCTGAAAACAGATCGATGTAAAGATAGTTTCGTCTGGGAGCTGACTTCCTTCTTACAGAATACTGCTGATCGCAACTGCGAGCTCACTGCATTAGCTTTACTACACCTTCATTCAATCTCACTTTCTATATTACCATCCTGGGAGAACACACAACCTAAAGACTTGAAATCGACCTGTTCTAGCTTTGTATCACCAATCTGACATTCAATTCTGTTGAATTTCTTACCTACTGACATCAATTTAGTCTTCGAGTGGCTAATTTTCATACCATACTCATTGCACCTATTTTCAAATTCCAAGATATTAGACTGCAGGCTTTCGGCACAATCTGCCATTAAGACCAAGTCGTCAGCATAGGCCAGACTGCTTACTACATTCCCACCTAACTGAATCCCTCCCTGCCATTTTATATCTTTCAGCAGATGATCCACGTAAACTACGAACAGCAAATGTGAAAGATTACAGCCTTGTCCAACCCCTGTAAGTACCCTGCACTAAGAACTCCCCGAAAACCGTTAAAGTAGTTAGTGGGCCGTAAATCTAATAAAATTAATGAATTAGTCGCTTATCAGGCGTAAACTCGAAGACCTTTTCAGAGGCCACACACCATTATTACCTTTAGAAACTAATCTACCGGGCCAGTTGGCCATGCGGTTAGGAGCGCGCAGCTCTGAGCTCGCATCCGGGAGATAGTGGGTTCGAATCCCACTGCCGGCAGCCCAGAAGATGATTTTCCGTGGTTTCCCATTTTCACACCAGGCATATGCTGTCGCTGTACCTTAATTAAAGCCACGGCCGCTTTCTTCCCATTCCTAGGCCTTTCCCATCCCATCGTCGTCATATGATCTATCTGTATCGGTGTGACGTAAAACAAAAAGAAAAAAAACTAATTATGATAGTTTAGCGAAACAAGTTGAAGGTTACACTCGAGGTCAATTTTCGACATATTTTGCTGTGAGGTGCCTTCTATAATTTCGGCTCCAACGCTAAACAGCATTTCCTCCTTATTCTGTACAGCCTTCGAACTCACAGGACTATGATTTAGACCAGGCCTTTCCAACTCGAGCTCTAGGCGCTGCATTCAGCGGCAGCGTTCCTCGCCTTAACCAAGTAGCGGCCGGTGCGGCTGCATGTGTGTGTCAGAGACGGTAAAGTAACGTATACTTCATTTCAAGGGAGAAACAAGTTGATTACCACTATTTGCCATAGAATTAAGGCTTTCAAAATGCGCAGTTATTTAAAAATCAGGTTAAAGCCGGCAATTTTGACAATTTTCCTTCCTTCATTAAATTAAATTCGTCTACTTACAAAAACTTGGAGAGTACCATATGTCGTTACAGAATTCGCACGATGAATGCAATGCCCGATTCGAAGAAATGAACGACATGGCACCTCAACTTTAAATATTTATGACGCCATATTCAGTGCGTCCTGAAAAATCACCATCGTATTTTCAAACAGGGATGATAAAACTACAGTGCAAGGCAATCTTAAGCGACAAGTACTATCACAACATCGGCAATTTAATTTTACAAAGGTATCCATCCACAGGAATTTCCCAAACTTCATGCACCTGCCTTAAAATTTACGTCAATGTTCTGTACAACTTTTGCATGCGAACAGATGTTTTCAATTATGAATTTAAATAAATGTAAAACCAGGCCTTCTCTGCCTGATGCTGCGTTAGAGGCCGTAATTTTAATTCCTAGTACCAAATCGATTATACCCTATATTGGTAAATCTTTTTTTTGCTAGGGGCTTTACGTCGCACCGACACAGATACGTCTTATGGCGACGATGGGATAGGAAAGGCCTCTGGTGTGAAAATGGGAAACGACGGAAAACCATCTTCAGGGCTGCCGATAGTGGGATTCGAACCTACTATCTCCCGGATGCAAGCTCACACCCGCGCGCCTCTACGCGCACGGCCAACTCGCCCGGTATTGGTAAATCAGATGCGGTAAAACAATGTCAACGTCGCCTCTGTGGTTTAGTGGTTAGTGTGATTAACTGCCACCCCCGGAGGCCCGGGTTCGATTCCCCACCTCGCCACGAAATTTTAGAAGTGGTACGAGGGCTAGAACAGGGTCCACTCAACCTCGGGAGGTCAACTGAGTAGAGTGAAAGGGGAGGGTGGGGATTTCAATTCCCTCTTCAGCCATCTTCAAAGTGGTTTTCCGTAGTTTCCCCACTTCGTATCTAGGCAAATGATGGGATAGTACCTAACTTAAGACCGCGGCCGCGTCCTTTCCTCTTCCTTGTCTATCCCTTCCAACCTTCTCATCCTCCACAAGGCCCCTGTTCAGCATACCAGGTGAGGCCACCAGGGCGATATACTGGTCCTCCTCCCCAGTTGTATCCCCTGACCTAAAGTCTCATGCTCCAGGACACTTTCCTTGAGGCGGTAGAGATGGGATCCCTTGCTGAGTCCGAAGGAAAAACCAACCCTGGAGAGTAAACGGATTAAGAAAGAAAGAAAGAAAGAAAGAAAGAAAGATAGAAAGAAAGAAAGAAAGAAAGAAAGAAAGAAAGAAAAGAAAGAGAAAGGAAGAAGGAAGGAAGGAAGGAAGGAAGGAAGGAAGGAAGGAAGGAAAGAAAAGAAAACGATGTTTGTTTATGTGTTCACAAAATTGTCATAAATAATTGTTTACGTACGCTGCGCGCTGACTTGACCTGTGGTGCTGCCTCTACCACTTAACCCACCTCGCCGGTGCTGTTGTCGAGGCCGGCCTGGGCTCAGGTGGCACCTCGGTTGGAAAGGCCTGATTTAGACAAAATTTAGGCTTGAAATTAAAACAGTTTGGCTAGTTTATCATGAACTTTCAAAATATTCCGCAGTATGTGGCTTGCGCTTCACAAATCCAAATCGCGAAAATCCCGGTTGTTCAGATTTAAACTGACGGTGTTCAACGCGGTACAGCACGGGCTGCAATGATCCTAGGAGTCTGAAACTTAGTAGATATGCTAACTGACCAATGTCCTCACGGGTAACGGCACAAAAGTTATTAATTCCAAGTCTTGCCATCAGTCGAAAATATGGCGCTGTTAAAGCAGAAGAAAGGTAGGAAAGATCAAACACATGTTAACAGTGGTTCTGGCACGTTTATTAGGAGTTATGGTTGCAAACACTGCTAAACATGGCCTTCCCACTCAGCAACTTGCTGCATCCGTAACACAGCATTGTCGACAGTCGCCGGCAGCATATACAGTAAGCAGAGCCCTGCGCGGATATACAAAGTATCCGCATCCACGTATGGTTATCCGCATCCGCGAACTGTTATCCGCGGTTATTTTAAATATTTAACTACAGTATATTACACCCAAGGTATTGAAACTGATAGATCTGTTAACATAATACAATAGGCCTGACACCTGGCACTAGAACTCCTACAGTCACACGTCTATGAGGGATTTTCTTTTGCGACAACTACAGACGTATTGACCTTTGTTCCGTCCTTCCAATAATTTCGGGCAGGAGCCTGGTAGGCTCAGGTCATATTTACGGCTTTATGGTCTCAAGACTCTGTATATATCACCATTCTCCCATACCACTGTCAAAGGTTGTCAAATCGCAAGCAAACCTGAATGAAAATTAAATAACGTCATTATTTAGAAATTATTAGCAACATTATCCGCGCTACCATACAGTTTGTATTCGCCAAGACACTAACTTCTCGGATATATCCGCGGATATCTGCATCCGGGTGAAATAAGAGCGACATATCGTCGTATGCTAGCCTTTAGATCAGGAAGAGACTATCGGAAATGTCCCTGATAGGTACGATACTTCAAATATCGACTCAACCAGAAGTCACATGCTTTTAGGTCGGGGGATATGAAGGCCACGCACCTGGAAAATAGCTAGGGACGATGCAGTCTTTACTGAAGGTTTTTCGCAGCAAAAAGGAATTAATATGCGTCAGCAGAGAACTGACGTCAGAGTTACGGAATATTGCACGTTATGATACAGTGACTCTGTGTACAGTGTGGGCAACGAGTGCTACATTCTGACTGGCTCCGCCATCTTTTAGCCAAATGTCCCGTCAGCTGATTTAAACGTATGTGTTCCGCACAGGATAAGATCATTCTTTATGCAATTTCAGTTAAGTGTAGGCTATCTGTTTTAATTTTAATAGCACCGAAAATATGTTTTTATTAACCACGGGGTATTATTAAATATTATTAGTTTTGAAATGTGTGTGACGTATTTCTGAGGTCTGAGTTTTGAAGAAAATTACTCCGATCCGTTGTGATTATGGGTGCAGAAACAGATTCGGAAGGGGTTTTAAAATGAAATAGGACAATCGGTTGTTTTCAGCTCATAAAGTAGCACGTTATAAAACGAACCTAGCAACGAGTAGAGTTGTCTCATGCATTCTAATGGTGAGAGTAATAACAAAATGTGTTAGTAATTTTAAGGAGGCCAGGGCAGTAAATGTCAGACTTCTCCATTAATATTCCCGTGTCGAAAACCTGTACTTAACAAAAGTTGTTTAGAGTATAATTTCCGATCTTTTATATTTCGTGAGATTTTACCCTGTGAAGGGAAGAAAACTCGGGGATTTTTACGTTTATGTAATTTTTCTCCAATTTCCATATATCCCTGAAAATACCTGTACATAACAAAAGTTACAGAAAAGGACATTTCCGATCATTTACGTCTCATTCAATTTCATCGTATGAGCTATCAAGATGGATATATTCTCGAATTCAAGCTTTTGTGGCTATTCATCTCTTAAAGGACCACGTTAGAAGTGCCGTCTAGCATCAAGTTGAGTTTTCCCATACATGACAATGGTAACAATAATAGTTTGACTCCTTAGCTGAATGGTCAGCTTGCTTCCCTTAGGTTCAAAGGGTTCCGGGTTCGATTCCCGAACAGGTCGGAGATTTTAATAGATTCTGATTCATTCTTCTGGCTCGGAGATTATTATTATTATTATTATTATTATTATTATTATTATTATTATTATTATTATTATTATTATTATTATTATTATTATTATTATTAGATATGTTAGGCACGCATGGCACTGAAAAGCATGTGGCTATGATGGCTCGTAGTTTGTTCTTGTCCACATTCACACGTTGTGTCACTTGTACTGAACCCCCATTTCTTGAAGTTATCATAATAATAATAAGAAAAATATAATCATCATCATCAATCATCGAATGACCTCACCTACAATATACAGTCATTTAAATTTACACCACAGTTTGTGCGTCAATTTCGACGTTGTGTTTTTTTCTACCGGATGGTGGAGAAACAGAGCTCTGCTGGGGGATCAATGCTGAGTTTATAATTATTTTGTCGGGTGAACACCAAATGTGTCACCAGAGAAAATGTACATGCTTCCGCGTTTCAAAATCTCCAAGTACCTCTGGCGGGATTGAACCTGCGATCTTTAACATGCAGAGGGCGACAATCTATCTATGATCCACAGAAGGAGCTTGGCGGTTATTAATAAATTAATTTAGATTAAACAGTTTACTAGTGCAGGTCTGTAGTACCTTGGGAATAAAAAACTGCTATTCTTTCTGTAGAGCGCCTATAGCTATGCAATTCGTCTAACTCACTCGCGCAGCGGGATGTGGGACAGGTACACGAACCATAACTTTTTTGCAGAAACAAAACATCGTATGTCACATTGCTGTTCCATCCATTATATTCCTTAACACTGCTCACGTCAGCGTCTGTGGTGTAATGGTTAGTGTGATTAGCTGCCACCCCCAGAGGCCCGGGTTTGATTCCCGGCTCTGTCACGAAATTTGAAAAGTGGCACAAAGGCTGGAACGGGGTCCACTCAGCCTCGAGATGTCAACGGAGTAGAGGTGGGTTCGATTCCCACCTCAGCCATCCTGGAAGTGGTTTCTCGTGGTTTCCCACTTCTCCTCCAGGCAAATGCCGGGATGGTACCTAACTTAAGGCCACGGCCACTTCCTTCCCCCTTCCTTGTCTATCCCTTCCCATCTTCCCATCCCCCTCCAAGGCCCCTGTTCAGCACAGTAGGTGAGGCCACCTGGGCGAGGTACTGGTCAATCTCCCCAGTTGTATCCCCCGTTCCGATGTCTCACGCTCCAGGACACTGCCCTTGAGGCGGTAGATGTGGGATCCCTTGCTGAGTCCGAGGGAAAAACCAACCCTGGAGGGTAAACAGATTAAGAGAAGAAAGAAAACTGGTCACGCTTCCCAATCACGTATGGATATGCAGTCCATGAGAACAATTTTCGATGTGTAACGGAAACTGAATCTTATCTACCGTACTGTAGGAGTATTGTTTGTGTATCGTATTTTTACAATTTGTTTTACGCTGCACCGCACAGATAAGGTCCTTTGGCGACGGTGGGATAGGAAAGGCTTAGGAATGGGAAGTAAGTGACCGTGGCCTTAATTCAATCTATTATTTTTTTTTAAACCCTTAAGTCTCTGATTTCGTAATTGTCAGCTTATGTGAGAAAATGAAAGCTGCAACATAGGTGCATCACTCTGTGCAAAAATGCCGGAAGTCTGATGAACAAAACGGAAGTGAGGACACTGGGAACTTTGAGTATGGTTTCGAAACTCTATAAACCAATGATTTGCGGGGTTTCTGAATGTAACTATTGTTGACTACAGCTTCTAGAGGTCTCTACTGTTCAAGAAGTTTGCCTGTCCATTGAATCCTATGGGAAGGGAGTGCCTCGGGATATGAAAATAAAGTTTCAGGTGTTACAGTATAACTATTTCGTGTATTCTAGGGACCACTTTGGTATAGTTAACACTACCTACCCAGTACGTTGATAGCCTTATAAGTTAAAACCTCAAGCATCTTAACCGTACTCCCAGCGCCATTGTGCTGTCAGAAAAAATGAACGTGCAGACAAAATCTTCCAATTAATATACAGAAAATGGAGAATTTGAAACCGTTGGAAGGATACATACCGAATGAAGGGAAAAAAGATTCTCGAAAATCGTCTATGACTGAGATATCACTGACAAAGTGATTGGTTAGAAAAGGTTGTTCATTTCAAAATAATTTCTACAGTGCATACAGTGCATTCACAAAACACTATTTTCTTAAGTTTCTAGCATTTTTACTAATTGACATGGAAATTATTTTCTACGTATATATTTTAATTCAATATACAGTATTATTGTAAGAAACATGTACCATGTTAAGATACAAATTCTTCCTTAGTTTCTGAAATCCTGTAAGTCGTGGTCATTTAAACCACTCTTGCAAGAAATGTAACATTTTTAAACGCAAATTACATATCTCCACGGCATGCAGAATCAAGATTTAAATTTTAGAAGCAATAATAGTATTTAAAACTTCTCTGCATAATCATTTATTCATATTTCTTGTTTTACCACAAACGTACAATTCTTGACTTACGGGGTTTTAACAATAACCGATTCAATTAAGGTACAGACCCAGAATTTTCTTGGTCTTAAAAATGGGCTGCCGACAGTGGGGATCGAACCCACTCTCTCCCTGATGAAGGTTCACAGCTCCGTGCCCCTAACCGAGCGGTCAGCTCGCCCGTTTGTGTCGTATGTATGCACTCCTACAGTATACTGTATTTAAAAATTATTTTCCTTCACACTTCCGCATAGGAAAATTAACACAATGAACATTTTTCTGATAGACTGCACATCCATATGTGACTGGGAGGCGTGACCAGTCTTAAGGAACATAATAGATAGGAAAAGCATTGTGACGTACGAGGATAAAGAATGTTATACGAAGCAATACCATACACAACGTTTCTTGGAGTATACAGGTATAATATGGTGGTCTAAATATACCCGCGTGACTGTCAAAGCAGATAACACAATCAACATGACATTGTGTAAATACTGTAACCATTTTCTCTTCGTAACGAGTACTGATTTCCTTTTATCGCCACACTGGTATCATAGCGACTGATACAGTTCCCAGCGCTTTCTTAACTCCTCAGCACATGACGCATTAACATGAAAACTCCATACCACGTGCTTCCACCACGTTAAAGAACTTACAATAATAATAGTCCGCCTCTGTGGTGTAGTGGTTAGTGTGATTAGCTGCCACCCCCCGGAGGCCCGGGTTCGATTCCCGGCTCTGCCACGACATTTGAAAAATGGTACGAGGGTTGTAACGAGATCTACTCAGCCTCGGGAGGTCAGCTGAGTGGAGGAGGGTTCGATTCCTTCCTCAGCCATCCTGGAAGTGGTTTTCCGTGGTTTCTCACTTCTCCTCCAGTTAAATGCCGGGATGGTACCTAACTTAAGGCCACGGCCGCTTCCTTACCTCTTCCTTGTCTATCCCTTCCAATCTTCCCATCCCCCCGCAAGGCCCCTGTTGAGCATAGCCGTTGAGGCCACCTGGGCGAGGTACTGGTCATTCTCCCCAGTTGTATTTCCCGACCCAATGTCTCACGCTCCAGGACACTGCCCTTGAGGCGGTAGAGGTAAAATCCCTCGCTGAGTCCGATGGAAAAACCAACCCTGGAGAGTAAACAGATTAAGAAATAATAATAATAATAATAATAATAATAATAATAATAATAATAATAATAATAATAATAATAATAATAATAATAATAATAATTTATCCATCCATTACACAAAAAAGGCAGCATGAAGAACATCAACAACTACAGAGGAATATCTTTGCTACCCGTGACTTACAAAATTCTATCACTTGCCATCCTGGAGCGTTTGGAAGCACAAGTCGAACATCAAATAGGTGAATACCAAGGAGGGTTCAGAAAAGGTCGCTCAACAGCTGAACAGATCCAAAATCTCAAAACGATCATCAGATATTGTACACTAAGGTCCAAGCAAGTATGTGTCTGTCTTTGTGGACTTTAAGAAAGCGTACGACTCCATTGACCGGGAAGTCCTGCTAAACATCTGAAATGAATTTGGAGTTGATTTGAAACTGCTGGCATTAATTAGAACCACCCTGACCGATACAAAATCCATGGTGAAGTTCCACGGATGTCTCTCGCATTCCTTTGACATCAAAACAGGAATCCGACAAGGTGATGGGCTATCCCCGATACTCTTCAACTGTGTTCTTGAAAAGATCATCAATCAGAACCTGGCGGGTGAGATTACAGGAAACCAACCACAGTCCATTGAGAATTGGAACCAAATCCAAGGGGATCGCAACAGACTGCTTAGCATTTGCCGATGATATTGCTGTTCTCTCAAACGACATAGAAACCGCTAGAGCTCAAGTTGAAATTTTAAAGGAAATTGCCGAACAAACTGGTTTGCAGATATCGTTTGTGAAAACAGAAGTAATGACTAACATCAAAGAGGCTCCACCTAAACTCCATACAAAATACGGGGACATCACTCGAGTAGACAAATTCAAATACCTGGGTGAGATCATCATGAAAAATGAACTGGACAAAGAAGCACTTCAGGAGCGAGTATGCAAACTGGAAATAGCCTACCAAACATCCCGCACAATCTACAACAAAAAATGCCTTTCCCAAAACACCAAGATACGTCACTATGAAACAGTTCTGAAGCCAGTAGTTCTATATGCAGCCGAAACCCTGTCTCTAAATGCCAACAAAGGACTCCTTGAAGAACTGGAGAAAAGAGAACGCAAAATTGTGAGAGGAATCTTGGGATCAAAGTACAGAAATGGAATCCATCAAAAGAGATCCAACAAGGAAGTCTACAGCAAAATAGAGAAAAATACCGACACAATCAGAAAAAGACGGGCACGATTTTACGGTCATCTGAAAAGAATGGACGGAAGAAAATTAACTAAAGAAATCTTTCACTTTTTTGATTCAAACCCCAAAACCACAATTCCCTGGTTTAGAAATACCAAAGAAGACCTGCAAATGCTACATATCTCAGCTGAAGACGCCCTTAACATAGATCTCTTCCGCAAGAAAATATTGACGAACGGGCTAAACCGAGACGAGCAACCGAAGAGAAGACACGGTGCCCCTTGGACAGAGGAGCGTAAGCAGGCCCACTCACAAAGAATGAGGGAAATTTGGGCTCCAAAGAAGGCCAAGTTCAGTGTCAAATGCAACGAGACTTAACGTGGTCCTTGATGGCCCCAGCGAATAATAACAACGTGAAAATCATGGACGTAGCCAGGAATAGACGCCCAGCATTTTATGAACAGGTGTACACGGTGCACCAGATTCTCGTTTACTGGCAAAAAAGAAGGACTAAATCACAAAGATCTGCAGGAACTGGGAGGAATAGAGAGAGACTTAAAAGACCGGACATCTCTCAGGAATGTGCTTGAACAAATGAGTTCCAGAATAAACCACCAAGAAGGAAGACAGGTACCCTCTGGACAAAGGAGAGGAAAGAACACAGCCAGAGAATGCGCAATTACTGGCCAAACATCAAATTCAACGTCAAACGCAATAGTTGAATATCGTGGTCCTTAATCGGCCTGTACGAAATAATAATAATAATAATAATAATAATAATAATAATAATAATAATAATAATAATAATAATAATAATAATAATAATAATAATTGTTACGGAGTTTTCCGTGGTAGTTAGAGGTGAAAGAAGGTGCGGGCGTGAACGGGTCTCAAACTACGAAATTAAAGTTAATGTGAAATTTAACAAGGTTATATTTTCTTTGCAAAAACACGAAATAACAAGAATGGCAGGTACAGAGTAGCAAGGCAATAAGGTACAATTACAGTATTTGGGCTCAGAGAGCCAGACACACAATTCTGAGCAATTAGCCCAGTTTTACCCCAAACACAAGTTTCAACAGAGGGGCAGAAAACCCCATTCATACCTAGGAGCACTTGCTCCAAATTACACAGTAAGGCCTCCTTGAGGCGCGCAGAAAACAAAATTTTCAAGAAAGAGCAACTTGCTCTCAAAATTCAGGCCTGTCAAAGGCCACACCTAATTCCACCTTCAAGCTGTCCTCTAAGGACATATACACAGGGGTAAAATACCCAACCTACTGAGGTCTATTAAATGAGAAGAAGGTTAATTACATGACCTCTAAAATAACAATTGAGAGGAGGCGATCTGCACTCCTAATACACTTGTTTAAAACCCTAATCTGGCACTAGGCCGCTATTGCAAGGGCTAATCCCATACTAAAGAGGTGACTTAAGAAAGAAACAATTTACATTACTGTTACGGAAGAATCGGTTGAGAAAAATAAGTTCACCTCAGAACAATATGAGTGGGAGATCGAGAGGGTTAAGCACTCTCTATCCCAATATGTAGTTTTGAAAGAGAATAGAGGCTAAGAGTCTTTACATTTTAGGGAATGTTACATGGTAGAGACGCTTCGGACCCGCCCCGAGAGTTAAACTGCTGAGCTAGCAAGAAAAGAAGTTATTAAAAGGCCATTACCTGGTTATTGAGCTGCTGCCCGAAGAAAGGGGCGCTTCCCGCCCCCTGCTATGTACTTTACACACTGAAAGATGGTACAGAAGTGGCGCAGAGACCCTAAAATCAGCAGTTTAAATACTCTCGCAGAAAGTTCGAGGCGTTTCAGGAAGAAAAACACCCGCCCACAATCATTTATTGGCTAGGGTACAGCAACATATCCCCTTTGGAGAAGATACACCTGATTGGTTAGAAATTAATTTTAAAAATTCGGGATTGGCTAAATACAAAACAAGGGGAAAGAAAGGGGTATACAGCCAACTTAAACAATAACAGAAAGAAATTTAACAAGAAACAAACTTTTGAAATAGAAATTTCTCCAAAAAACAGTTCTTTCACTTCGCACTAGGGTGCACTATTGTTGATCTTCAGTAGTGTCCTCTAGAAGAGAATGTTCACACTTCTTACTACAAGCAAAACAAAAATACGTCGAAAACAACACAGTTCAGAAACTTCAAAATTTCCAAGTAGAGGCATCTTCAGGGTAACTTGAAAATTAACACATAAGACAAAGTTCAGACTTCTCCCAGTAGGGGAGTTTCAACTGGTGCAAGGTTTAAATAAGCGGCCTGGAGGTGTACCGCCCGGGACAATAATAATAATAATAATAATAATAATAATAATAATAATAATAATAATAATGATGTCCGCCTCTGTGGTGTAGTGGTGAGTGTAATTAGCTGCCACCCCCGGAGGCCCGGGTTCGATTCCCGGCTCTGCCACGAAATTTGAAAAGTGGTACGAGGGCTGGAACCGGGTCTACTCAGCCTCGGGAGGTCAACTGAGTAAAGGGGGGTTCAATTTCCTCCTCAGCCATCGTGGAAGTGGTTTTCCGTGGTTTCCCACTTCTCCTCCAGGTAAATGCCGGGATGGTACCTAACTTGCCACGGCCGCTTCCTTCCCTCTTCCTTGTACATCCCTTCCAATCTTTCCATCCCCCACCAAGGCCCCTGTTCAGAATAGCAGGTGAGGCTGCCTGGGCGAGGTACTGGTCATTCTTCCCAGTTGTATCCCGGCCCAGAGTCTGAAGCTCCAGGACACTGCAACTGAGGCGGTCGATGTGGGATCCCTCGCTGAGTCCGAGGGAAAAACCGCCCCTGGAGGGTAAAGATGATGATGATAATAATAATAATAATAATAATAATAATAATAATAATAATAATAATAATAATAATAATAATAATAATCATAATAATCATAATCATCATCATCATTATGAATGGACACCAGGCAAATACTGGGGCTGTACCTTAATTAAGGCCACGGCCCCTTCCTTCCCACTACTAGCCCTTTCCTATCCCATCGTCGCCATAAGAGCTATCTGTGTCGGTGCGGCGTAAAGGAACTTGTAAAGAGAAATAACAATAATGCCAGACTGCGTGACTCAGACGGTAGAAACGCTAGCTTTCTGAGCCCGGCTTAGTACGATGGTATTTGAAGGAGCTCAAATACGCCAGCTTCATGTCGGTAGATTTATCATAACGTACAGAACTCTTGAGAGGGAAAATTTCGGCACTTCGGTGTCTCTGAAAACCGCAGAAGTAGTTGGACGTAAAGTCAATATCATAATATTGAGGTGCTCAGAATAATGATGACAGATCACACCCAACGTTCATTTTGAGTAAAATTGAATTTTATGTCTCTTTCCGTAGCTCCGTAAATTTTTAATATTAAGACTTCATCCTTCCAGGGTTTGTAAAATGTGGTGTTTACCAGTAAATTCTTGATCCCTCGCATGAAGTAGTTGTGCTGTTTAGTTAGAAAGAATACATGGAAGTGATGAAATAGGGGCAACATACTATATCAACTACCCCATTTCCATAAGTTCGCCCTGCTCTGCAACATTGTACCGTCATGAACTGTATTTTTATAAAAATAATTATTGATGTGTGGTATGTATTTCAAAATATTCATAAGATCATTTGAAATTTTAAATTATTATATCCCTTCGCCCATTTCACTTATGATGTTACCAAAACACTGACACCCCTGAAGTTTTACATCACTTCCTAAAATTATCATTATGATGCATTGCACAGAGTTGAGATATGCCATTTTGTCTCTGAGGTGGTTTTGTTTCCAGCTACGGGCAAATTATAATGTTGAACGTGAGAGATGTGACATATCCCTATTCAATTAATACTTTAGCATTCGAAAAGCAGATAGTTGGAGTGTATAAACCTAATCTCATCTAAAAATCCCATGCTGTTATTGTTCTGAGCGCCTCAGTTATGCTAAATAACCAAGTGTCTCATATAACTTGGACATTAGTGACCTAGTAATTGCCGCAGGTTTCTTAATTTCGGAGATCACACGGAATCCGGTGTTTCTTTACACTACACATTTCAAAGTAAAGAACAGGCGCGAGACAAAATTCCTATGAATCGACACTTCGTAGAATGGTCAGTGTGCTGGCCATTGGTCACAAGGGTCCCGGATTCGATTCCGTCAGGGTCTGGAATTTTAACCATAATTGGTTAATTCCGCTGGCACGGGGGCTGGGTGTATGTGACATAATAATAATATACATACGTAATCATTATAGACCGTTATGCCTTTCAGCGTTTAGTTGCAAGCCCCCGTGAATTTACTAAATGTCGCCACAATCCTCTATTTGCAACCAGTGCTGTGGCCTCATTCAGTTCTATACCTCTTATCTCTAAATCGTTAGAAACCTAGTATAAAAACCGTCGTCTTGGTCTCCCTCTACTTTCCTTACCCTCCATAACAGAGTCCATTATTCTCCTAGGTAAGCTATCGTCATCCATTCGCCTCACATGAACCGCTTTATGCGTACAGCTGCATATATCGAGTCCATTTCACCCTTAGCCTTTATCTCATCATTCCGAGTACCCTCCTGCCATTGTTACCATCTGTTTGTACCAGCAATAATTCTCGCTACTTCCAAGTCTGTTCCGTCTAACCTATGAATAAGCTACCCTGAGTACACCCAGCTTTCACTCCGTAAAGCAAAGCTGGTCTGAAAACAGAACTTTGTAGAGCTATTTTCGTCCTGGGGCTGACTTCCTTGTTACAGAATACTGTAGATCGCAACTGCGACCTCGCTGCATTAGCTTCACTGCACCTTGCTTCAATCTCATTTGCTATATTACCATCCTGGGAGAACACACATCCTAAATACTTAAAACTGTTCCAGCATTGTATCACCAATCTGACATTCAATTCTGTTGAATTTCTTACCTACTGACATCAATTTAGCATTCGAAAGGCTAATTTTCATATCATACTCATTTTACCTATTTTTAAGAACCAAGACATTAGAATTCAGGCTTCCGGCACAATCTGCCATTAGGACCAAGTCGTCAGCATAGGCCAGACTGCTTACTACATTTCCACCTAACTGAATTCCTCCCTGCCACTTTATACCTTTCGGCAGATGATCCATGTAAACTACGAACAACAGCCTTGTCTTACACCTGTAAGTATCCTGAACCAAGAACTCATTCTACCATCAATTCTCACTGCAGCAAAATTGTCAATATAAATGACTTTGATTGATTTTAATAATCTACATTTAATCCCGTAGTCCCCCAGTATGGCGAACATCTTTTACCTCGGTACCCTGCCATATGCTTTCTCTAGATCTACCCTCTATTCCTCTCGTAGCCTTTTTCAATTATCTTGCGCATACTGAAAATATGATCTTTACAGCCCCTCTGTGATCTGAAACTACACTGGTTTTCATCCAACTTCCTCTCAACAACTGATCGCACCCTCCCTTCCAAGATGCCAGTGAATACTTTTCCTGGTATACTAATCAGTGAGATACCTAGATAGTTGTTGCAATCCTTCCTGGTCCCTTGCTTATAGATAGGTGCATTTACTGCTTTTGTCCAATCTGAAGGTACCTTACCAACACTCTATGCTGATCTTATTACTCTATGAAGCCAATTCATCCCTGCCTAAATGCTGAGGCTGTACCTTAATTAAGTCCACGGCCGCTTCCTTCCAACTCCTAGGCCTTTCCTATCCTATCGTCGCCATAAGACCTATCTGCGTCGGTGGAACGTAAAGCTACTGGGAAAAAAAGAGCATCCCTGCCTTCCCACTATACTTCACCATTTTAGGTCTAATTTCATATATTCCTGCTGCTTTATGACAATGGAGTTTATTTGCCATCCTTTCCACTTCCTCAAGCGTAATTTTCCAACATCATGTTCCTCCTCCCCATGAGCTCGGTTGTTCGCGACGCCACCATGAAAATTTCCTTTTACGTTGAGATTTTCAAAATATTCGTTCCACCTGTCCAGTGATTCCCTGGGACCTATTATGAGTTCACCTGAATTACCCAAAACACTGTTCATTTCCATTTTCTCTCCCTTCCTAAGATTTTTTATTACTGTCCAGATAGGTTTCCCTGCTGCTTGACCAAGCCTTTCCAGGCTATTACCCAAATCTTCCCACGACTTCTTTTTGGGTTCAACAACTATTTGTTTTGCTCCTGTCTGCAACAGCTCTTGTGACACTAATAATAATGATGATGATAATAATAATAATAATAATAATAATTGTACCGGGCGGTACACCTCTACTCTGTTTATTTAAAAGTTGCGCCAGTTGAAACTCCTCTTCTGGAGGAAGGTTGAACTTTATCTATTCTATTAATTCTCTACTTTCTCAGAAGATGTCACCACGTTTATTTATATGAATACAACCGCGTGCCTTTCGGGCTCCCCACGGGGGCAGCTGTGCTCACTAGGCTACTAGATAGGGTCTTCTCCGACATCAAATTTGAGTACTTATATCACTACTTGGATGATGTCGTCGTATTTTCCGAAACCTTTGAAGAACATCTAGATCATTTGCGAGAAGTTCTCAATCGCCTTCGTAAGGCTGGGTTAACTGTTAAGTTGTCCAAGGTTGCCTTTGCTAAGCCCTCTATGTCATTCCTAGGGCATATTGTGTCACCTGATGGTGTAGCAGTCGATCATTCTAGAACACAGGCCATCCGTGATTTTAAACCTCCCAAGGACATTAAAGGTATCGCCAGGTTCATTGGCATGGTGAATTTCTTCAGGAAGTTCATTCCTAATTTTGCTAATAGAGCGGCGCCCTTAAACCTTCTTCGTAGGAAAGGCATCAAATTCGAGTGGGGACCTTCTCAACAAGCCGCTTTCGAAGATCTTAAATTAGCTCTCTGTAATGCCCCTGTACTTGCTATGCCTGATTTCTCGAAGAAATTCATCGTCCAAACGGACGCGTCGTCGTCAGCTGTAGCTGCAGTCCTTCTTCAAGAGACTGAACTAGGGAGGCGTCCCATCGCCTATGCATCTAGGACTCTATCGGTTCAAGAAGCAAAGTACTCCATATATGAGCTTGAAGGTTTGGCAGTCTTATTCGCCTTAGAAAAGTTCCGTCTCTATCTGGAACACGTCAAATTCGATCTGGAGACAGATAATCAAGCCTTAAGCTGGGTCTTAGGTAGGCCGCGTCGTACAGGTCGTATAGCCCGTTGGGCCATCCGTATTTCTGCCTTCCAATTCGATGTACGGCATATCAGAGGTACTGAAAATGTGGTTGCTGATGGACTCAGCCGTATGTTTTCAAACGACGTTGAGAACCATGAACCGGTCGACCGTTCATCTCCTCCCGAGTCCACACTATTTGATGTTAATGCCATTTTAACTGATGCCCCCATGCTCTTTAGGGATATCGTGAAATACCAACGTGAAGATCCGACGCTGGCTCCGATAATGGAAACCCTTTCTTCTGGGGAGCATGTCGTCCCTTATGTTCTGAGGAATGGTGTTTTATGTTGCCCTTCGAGGCATGACAAGATGATGAAAGTTGTCGTTCCAGCTGTTCTCGTGCCTATGATCTTCAAATACTATCATGAGACCCCATTGGGGGGGCATCTGGGTATCTTTAAAACTCGTGAAAAGATTCGTGAAATGTTCATCTGGAAAGGTATGGACGGTGAAATTCGGGAACTTGTAAAAGCTTGTAAATCTTGTTTGATCAGTAAACCCACCATGTCCACTAAAGTAGGCCTTTTGTCTTCTCATCAAGCGTCGCGCCCCATGGAACGCCTGTATATCGATTATGTGGGACCCTTCCCCCAGTCAAAGGGTAATGCCAACAAGTTTATCTTTGTATGTGTAGATGGTTTTACTAGATTTTCCTGGTTATTTCCGACTAAGCTGGCTACCGCTCAGTCCACCATTACTTGCCTAAATTCTATTTTTGCTTCTTTTGGTCCGTGCCAATACATTGTATCTGATAATGCTAAAGCTTTTACATCAAATCTGTTTCGTAAATTCTGTTTTGACTTGTCCATCTCTCATGTAACTACATCTGCTTATTACCCTCAACCATCTCTGGCTGAACGGGTTAACCGCAATCTCAGGTCCGCACTTATTGCCTATCATCATGAAGATCATTCTAGGTGGGACACGTCCCTGCATTGGTTAGCTTTTGCTTTGAATTCGGCGGTTCATGAATCTCACAAATTTACTCCAGCTTCTTTGATGTTTAAGTTCGTTCCCAACACGCCGCTCTCTAACCTCTGGTCTCTGAATGACATTCTGCCCGAGACAATAGATCCGGACAACATTAAAGATCTTTGGAAGAAGGCTAAAGCTAATCTTAAAGTGTCTCATGAAAAGGTTAGGGAAAGGTATGATCGTGGACGGAGACCCACCACTTTGAAGGTAGGTGACCAGGTTATGGTCAAAAATTTTGTTCCCGCGGGCAAGCTTGCCCCCAGATTTCATGGGCCTTGTATCATTCTCGATTTTCTTACGCCGGTTACCTTATTGTTAAGTAATCCAGCCACCGAGAGGATATTTAGAGTTCACCTGTCCCAGGTGAAACCGGTGTAATTTCTGTGTTAACTTGCTTCATAGTATTTTGAAAGGATATGAAGGTTATATTTTTTTTGAGTTTCACTTTTAAGGCATTCTGCCCCTTCTGTAATATTTTGGTTTTAGATGTAAGCCTTATGTAAAACCTGCCCCGACCCGTTAAACTGCCATCCTGTTCTTGCCACGGCCATTACCACGCTCCCGTCTCCTGCTCCACTCTACACAGTGGCTTAATGAATACCATGAATATCTGCACGCCGCTGGCCCCTCACTCTCTCTACAAGCCTGTACCCTCAAAGAAAATAATTGTCCAACACAATTCTGCCGCCTAGCTTTAATGTTTCAGCGCCCCCGCAGCCGCGCAGCGCCGCGCAGCGACTGGGGAGGGGGATGGGCCCCCTCCTCTCCAGCGAGGACGACATGTGCACGGCGAGCCGGAGCTCACCTCCCGGCCAAGGCTGATGTGCGGCGCACGACCTGCTACATGCCCGCAGCCTGTATCTGTTCACCGCGGGCGCGGCGTACTTCAACACCTCTGCTCCCCTCATAGTGCGGGCGAGCGGTATCTCAGGGTACTTGAGGGGTCCGAGCGGCCTCCGTTGGACGCAAGCTGCAACGGCCGGTCTGGCCATCCGACTCAATCTACATCAACTACATGGACAGTCACCATAAGCAATAATTACATTTGGGAATTTAACAACAATATTTGGTGGACATTGCAAAAACTTTTCTTCACCTTTTAAGCATTAAAGGTTTATCTTCAGAAATTCAACTTCTACAAACATAAAAACTTTACTGCACCGGCAACAACAAAATTTTGAAATTGCAACCAACCAAATTACTAAAATCTTATAAATGCTTCCGCAATTAATCTTAATATCAACATCAAAACTTGGACCTTATTTTGGAAACAAAGCTTATGTTCTTCTGTGTTACCCCTTGGAGGAACTTTTGGGGGGGGGAGGTCTGTACCGGGCGGTACACCTCTACTCTGTTTATTTAAAAGTTGCGCCAGTTGAAACTCCTCTTCTGGAGGAAGGTTGAACTTTATCTATTCTATTAATTCTCTACTTTCTCAGAAGATGTCACCACGTGGAAAATTTTGAGTTTTTGAACTGTGTCACTTTTGATGTGTTTTTGTTTCGCTTGAAGTAAGAAGTGTGAACTTTCTCTTCTAGAGGACACTACTGAAGAATTACAATAGTGCAACCTAGTGCGAAATCAAAGAACTAGTTTGTTGGAGAAATTTTTATTTCAAAAGTTTGTTTCTTGTTAAATTTCTTTCTGTTATTGTTTAAGTTGGCTGTATACCCCTCTTTTTCCCCTTAGTTTGGATCTAGCCAATCCCGAATTTCTTTAATTAATTTTCCACCAATAATGTGTTTCTTTTTCCTCTATGTAGGGGTTTCTTTTCCCGAACCAATAAAGATTTTGTGGGAGGGTGTTTTATTTCCCCTAACGCCTAGAATCTTCCGCGAGAGGATATAAACTGCTGATTTTGGGGTCTCCGGGCCACTTCTGTTCCATCTTTCAGTGTATTAAGTACATAGCAGGAGGCGGGAAGCGCCTCTTTCCTCGGCAGCGATCTACTACCAGGTAATGGCCTATTAATATCTTCTTTTCTTGCTAGGTCGGCAGTTTAACTCTCGCGGCGGGTTCGAAGCGTTTTCCATCATGTAACCTTTTCCTAAAATGTAACTACTCTTTTCTTCTATTCTCTTGTAAAGATACATTATGGGATAGAGAGTGCTAACCCTCTCGAGTTCCCACTCACATCGTCTTGAGGTGAACTTATTTTTCTCAACCAATTCTCCCGTAATGTAATGTAAATTGCCATTAAGTCACCTCTGTAGTATGGGATTAGCCCTTGTATTAACGGCCTAGTGCCAAGTAGGTCTTAAGCAAAGTGTATTAGGAGTGCAAGTTCGCCTCCTCTCAAGTTGTATTTTGAGGTCATGTATTAATCTTTTCTCACCTAATAGACCTCAGTAGGTTGGGTATTTTACCCCTGTGTATATGTCCTTTGAGGACAACTTGAAAGTTGAGTTTGGTGTGGCCTGGGAGAGGCTTAACTTTAAGAGCGAGTGGCTCTTTTCTAAGACTGAGAGTTGTATGCCTCGAGGAGGCTTTGCTGTGTAATTTGGAGCAAGGGCTCCAGGGTTTGAGTGGGGTCTTCTGCCCCTTTTGTTGAAATTGGTATATCGTAAAGTTGAGCTAGTTGCTCAAGAATTGTATTTTCAGGGCTCGAAGCCCAAATTCTTTAATCCCTGTAATTGTACATTTCAAGTTGTATTTCGGCTACTAAGTACCTGTTCTATTTGTTGTTACCTAATTTTGAAAAGAAAATATAACCTTGTTAAATTTTAAAATTTAATTTCTCTTTAGTAGCTTGAGACCTATTCACCACCCAGCACCTTCTTTCATGCTTAACTACCACAAAAACACGGTAACAATAATAATAATAATAATAATAATAATAATAATAATAATAAACAATCTTATTCTTCTTCTTCTTCGAGACCTCATCTACTTCAGGTTTTTAGGTTTGGCGGAGAGCTCACCACTGACACCTAACGCTTACACAGGCTCTGACTTCCTTCCAGTCCGTCCTTCTAGAAGCCAGTGCGTTCTGGATGTTTCGCTCCCAATTTATTCCAGAACTACCTCATTTTCGCTTGCCTCTATGCTGTTTCTTAGGCCATCCGCGGGTACCAATGCTCTGGTACCCTTAAAAAATAACCAAAGCAGCCGAGTTACGTTTGTTGAATAACTTCTCCCAAGGGCTTCACGCTAAGCCTCGCCTTAATGGCCACGTTGCGGACCCTGTATCCACTCTTCTGATGTATTTCATCTCTGACACTTGTATTCTACTTTGTTGACTTTCAGTGGGTGTCCTCGACTCGGACGTATACGCATGCACAGAAATGACGTCTCAACGTAAACAATCAACACTGCCCCACTCCAGTAACGAATAAGAGAGGAAGGGATAGTGGTGAAGGCACACTGTGTGTATTGCTATACATCCATCACTGTGTCCATTTCAATCACAACAGTCTTGTAGCAGTCTGTCTACCTGCAGCAATGCGTTAAGTGAGGAGGTTTGTTTATATGGGGACACAATTTCTGTGCATGCGGGTACGTATGAGAGCAGGACGGTAGATGGTGCGATGGACTGTCAATTTGGCCTTCTTGCTGATTTCGCTTTTCTCAGCGAAACTCCTGCTTAGTGGCATGGAAGAGCTGCACGGTGCCATCGCTACTGGACAAATGGAGAAACATTGTGTCGTAAATTGTTCAAAACCTGATTCAGGTAACCATTTAGTGTCCACACCCGAATGTTCTACCGCGGATGCGGTGTCATCACTCTTCATACACCAGTTTGTGAGTTGTTTGGCGCATCAGGAAATATGGTTATGTGTGTTTTGTTTTCGGGCGCTTGTTATAAGCGAAGTAGCAGTGTGCACCATGATTTTCCTCTTTGTGAACTAGGATGAGTATTCTACATTCGAATAGTTGCTTGTTGTTCCGACGCATTGTTGTAAAACTGCACCCCGTTGAATGGAGCCTCAGATACCAACATACTGCGCATGAAATCGTCATTAATAAAGGTTTCGCCAAAATGATAGCGACATTAATCCTAAGGGTGATGATAATATTTTACAATGACGAACCGGGTGTGGTTGAATTTTTAATTTTTTTTTTACGATCTGTTTTACTTTGCACCGATACAGGAAGGTCTTACCGTGAAGATGTGTAAGAAAGGGCTAGGATTGGTGTGAAAATGGGAAATTACGGAAAACCATCTTCAGGGATTCGAGCCCACTATCTACCGAATGCACGCTGATAGCTATGTGACAACTCAGACGGTAGATCGCTGGCCTTCTGACCCCAACTTGGCAGGTTCGATTCTGGCTCAGTCCGGTGGTATTTGAAGGTGCTCAAATATGTCAGCCTCGTGTCGGTAGATTTAATGGCACTAAAAGAACTACTGCGGGACTAAATTCCGTCACCTCGGCGTCTCCGAAAAACGTAAAAGTAGTTAGTGGGATGTTAAGCCAAAACATTATTATTAGCTATGTGACGGTGGATGTCAGAATCCGTTGATAATTCTTCTGCAGTCTTCACGTTTCTGCGGACCAATTTGCAATTTAATGCCTGTTCGGAGGAGGTAGAAAGCACACTGCAGGATCACGCTCACGTGCTATCCAAATCTTCACAGGAGATGAGCATATCTTCTATGTATTCATGTGTCCAATTCTGATAAACACAAAAATAATTTCCTCATTACCGACGGGATACTCAAACGTTAAGCAGCCACCCTCCCGGCAGTAACCAGATTTATGGCTGTCTGCACTCGCCCCTGTTGTGTCCAATAGCATGCTTGCTTTGTCAGTGACAGTCCACGTGGAGTATTTGGAAAGCAGGCCGGTCATGAAGTCGACGCGCTTGTCAGGTCTCCAATGTTGCACATTTGGACGCACTTCTGTCCGGTCCCCCTACTCACTCTCGGAAGCTAAGTAGTTAAAACGGAGAGTTGACAACGCTGTTACTCGAGATGGGGAAATCCTCGCACAAGGAATGTAAACACAGCCGACCAGCTAGGCTTAAAAAACGTGCTGGTCGTTAACGAGGAAATTGCAAGGATTATGCCGCCAGTTAGGGTTCTAAAAGTAATTTATTAATGTTGAAAACATATCTTAGCAGACAAAGTACGGGGCCTCATACTACGAAAAACATTAAATTACGCAATTTCCTCAATTGTGCAGACAGGTGAAGGGCTAAAAGGCCCAGGAAGATTTCAAATTGAGAGTCTTAAATAGGCCTATCAAACTAGAAAAAAAAATTCGAAAATCACTTCCAGCCTAAATGCAGTTCGGAAAAAACAGCTTAAATTTGCTTGTTTCTTTTCTCGTTTTCCTTTTGATTCAAATCATAGCCAAATTAACTTATTTACATAATTATTTCTGTAATACATTTCTTCGTTCAGTACCCTTAGGATTTTATTTTTATTTTTTTGAAACATGTCCACATTAATGTAGTTATAAGGGCTTAAGTAAAACTCTGCATTGGCTAACATTAGCGCTCATAGAGGTGCTTAAGTAAATCAATGCACTCACACATTAGCGCTCGTAGTGGTAGAAAAAGGCAAACTGCTAATCTAATCGACCGGATAACGATGATTAAGAAAAGGATTGTAATTTTTAGGAATAAATGAAGGATATATTCTCATACTTTATTATATTTTATTTACCTAAAATTCGTAGCTTCCGTAGGATGTTTTCAACATTGAGTTGCTTACCTGAAGGGCTAGAAATGTAGAGATTTTTTGTTCTCGAATCTCGCTTTTATACGCAAGAAATTCGTGTAGAAAATGAATATTTTTTGATGTTTCTCAACGCATGAAAATTTCATGTAATAAATTTCATCGTGGTTCCAAATTGACAATAAACCTAGAAGTTTAGTTGTCCACCCACCCAATGCAGTTATAGGCCTATATTAGTTGCGATTTAAAATTGCAAAAACATTTTTATATAACACGTATCTGTGAGAAGCAGTCTGACTCATGGGCTGAATGGTCAGCATTGAGGTCTTCGGTTCCGAGGGTCCCGGGTTCGATTCCCAGCCGGGTCGGGGATTTTAATCGCGTCTGATTATTTCTTCTGGCTCGCGGACTGGATGTTTGTGTTTGTCCAAACACTTTCCTCTTCTGACAATCCACTACACTACCAACCAACACAAAAACACCCAGTAATGATTACAACCCTCCCTATAAGGTTGGCGTCAGGAAGGGCAGGCGGACGTAAACAGGGCCAAATCCACCTGTGCGAGACAGCAACCGCGACCCCACAGATATGGGAAAAGCGGTAGAAGAAGAAGATCTGTCTGAAGAAGGGGAAGCAACTCGGTATGTCAACAACTAGTTCATGTTTCATACGCAGTGCAAATCGAACAGGGCAGTTCCCAGCTGGCAAATGCAGCACGTTTGAATACGTCACATTTTCTCCAGAAATTCTCAAGTTTGAAAGATATAGGTGCATATGAACAAACAAACAAACAAACAAACAAACAAACAAACAAACAAACAAACAAAACAAACCCCATGGCACTACAGCCTTTGAAGGGCCTTGGCCTACCAAGCGACCGCTGCTCAGCACGGAGGCCTGCAGATTACGAGATGTCGTGTGCTCAGCACGACGAATCCTCTCGGCCGTTATTCTTGGCTTTCTAGACCGGCGCCGCTATCTCACCGTCAGATAGCTCCTCAATTCTATTCACGTAGGCTGAGTGGACCTCGAACCAGCCCTCAGGTCCAGGGCCGGGAATCGAACCCGGGGCCTCCGGGTAAGAGGCAGGCACGCTACCCCTACACTACGGGGTCGGCTATAGGTCCATATGAGTCACATCATTTCAAAACTCGGTTTAACCACCCAAAATCAAAATTCAGTTTTTGATTGCATTTTATTCCTTGGTTCCAGCCAAACCAAGTGCACGTAACACATCATTGCAGCCTGTACGAAAACTTACTTGAAATATAACCGACACTCAAACCTTGACTTATCATTAACTACTGACACAGCAGAACTCGCCTCATTGTTTGTGACATTCATCATATCTGTCGTCGAGAACCGGCACTAACTTTTGCGTGCACATAATGGACATAATTCTTAACTCAAAGTGATTTAGTGGGCTTTTAAATGCTGGTTTCCTTAGCTAGTTGTAACATTTTTTATCATTATGCAGAAAATAAATAAACCGTCCCAAAGGAGATAGAAACAGTTGCAAATAAATGTCTAGTACGTTGCAAAACTTGCCTTGTCCATTTTACATATCAATACTTGTTTTCTCCTGCATTTACACTCAGAATTCTCTTTCATTTATTACACAGTTATTTATATTATGTTTTCAGTTGGTTCAAAACTATGCGTTGATGTAGAGATAATTGGTCAAATTGTAGAAAGGCCAAATTAAAGACGTGAATATTTTTTCCTAGCTCCTGAAAAAAATGAAAAATGGATATGACAAGTTTTGAAATGATGTAACTCATATTATATTAAAAATATCAGTGCTAAAAAATTGCCATCAAACTGCATACTCGTACGATGGAGTACTAAAGAACAAACCAAATACCTTAATCTAGACAGCCATATTTTCATGGCAATGCTACCAACGTGAATAATGATGCTGCTTCAAAAAAATTCGTGGAAACCGAAACCTTACGTAAGATTCTATTAGAATAAAATTTATTGTAGCCACCTATTCAATACAATTCACCGTTTGTGGTGATTAAATTCTAAGTGATTTGTATACACTACGTAGGTACATATTTCGCCCTGTTTTTAGGCATCTTAGGCCTATTGTCAATCTTAAGGTCCAGACCTATGTAGTGTATCCAAAACACTTAGAACTTAATCACCACAAACGGTGATTTGTAATGAATAGGTGGCTGCAAGAACATTTATTCTAATCGAATCTTGCTTATTGTTATTGTTACGGAGTTATCCGTGGAAGTCAGAGGTGAAAGAAGGTGCGGGCTGGAATGGGTCTAACTACAAGTCCGTTATGGAGATATTGGCACCACACTACCCCTGCTCTAGGAATCGGATAAAGAAATAAACGGTCATAATCATGGCAACGCCAGCTTCAGGATTCTACAGCAGCAATATTATGCATGTACGTTTGGGCATAATAGCTGCCAACCAAAATTGGTACACATATGGCTTACTGCCTGGAAAATATGCTGTTGTGTAAGAAACTTTTAGGGCTTCTTTGGGCGTGGATGGAAAGTGGGTGAAGAATAAAAATAATAGAATAGAATCCATAGATTTTGGGGTGAGCTGAGGTGAATATTCACACTCCAGAGATAATTTAAGCCCAAGGCAACCCCACTGGCACGGCATTGAGAAGGGGTGGAAAAGAATATGTCCAAAATGATTGAGATTGAGGATGAAAGTATGTATGTTCCGGCATAGCTCTCAACGAAACTTGGTACACATACGACTTCCTCTCTGGGTAGGGTATGACATGCAAAAAATGGGTATTGGTCTTGTCGAAAAGTACGGTACTACATAACAAAAGTTATAGAGAAAACATTTTCCGATCATTTATGTCTTATACAGTTTTATTGTACCAACTATGAGAATAGAATTCATGAATTTAGACTTTGCTTAGTCCATATCAACGTCAAGCATCGCTAACATGGAAATATGGTTCAGTCGTGTTCACTGGCAATGGTTTCGTCATGAGTTTTACGGTGTAAAAACCGCATGATCATCTTTCCAAATCAACAAGGAAAATTGTGAAGATGATTTTAAAAATTTAAAAATCGCAAAGAAATGATCTCTGGAAGAATAAGACAATAGGGAGTGATGACTGAAGAGAATTTAATGAAAATCGGCATGTTAAGTGTGGGAATGGGGCACTACAATCTAGGCTATAAATAATTTTATTCTCGCTAAGTGAAATGGTACTTTAGGGGAAGGCCTAACGTCTAATTCTTAAATATCTATGTAATTACCTGCCACGTTGGGCTCAGAAGGTTAGCAACTGATTTACCAATATCTAAACGCTTACAGTTTCCAGTGAAGATATAATTTCCTATCACAATAAATAAGTCACAGGGACAAACATGAGAATCTTGTGAGAATCACCTTTTCGCATGGACATTTGAATGTTGGCTTATCTCGAGTTGGATCACCCGAAAGACACTACATCTTGATGCCAGAAAATAACATCAAAACATTGTCTACAGAGAAGCGTTCATCTATATATATATATAAAATAACTTGTCCTGACTGACTGACTGATTCATCATCGCAGAGCCAAAACTACTGGACGTAACGAAATGAAAATTTGGGGATATATTCATATTAAGATGTAGGTGCTCGCTAAGAGAGGATTTTTGGATATTCCTTCGCTAAGGGGGTGAAAAGAGGGGTGAAATTTTAAAATGAGTGTGTCTATATCTCGAAAGTTTAAAAGTTTACAGATGTAAAAATTGGTATTTAGAATCTTCTTTAAAAATAAGGAAACACATATTTTATTGTTTTCAGAAAATCCCAATAGGAGGGGTGAAAAGGGGTAAAAATGGGGAAAATGGGTTGAATGCCCTTAATCAGTATACCAGTACTTATATCTCAGAAACTGAAGATATTACAGACCTGAAAATTGGTACTTTTGATCTCTTTTAAAAATAAAGAAACACGTATTTTTTTGTTTTTGGAAAATCCAATTAATGGGGGGTGAAAAGGGGGTGATTTTTTAAAATGAGTGTATCTATATCTCAAAACTGTTACAGTTTATAGATGTAAAAATTGGTATTTAGAATCTCCTTTAAAAATAAAGAAACACGTATTCTTTTGTTTTCGGAAAATCCCAATAGGAAGGGTGTAAAAGGCTGAATAATGGGTTGAATGCCTTTAATGAGGCTACTTATATTTCAGAATCTGAAGATATTACAGACCTGAAAATTGGTATTTGGGATCTACTTTAAATGTAAAGAAACACGTATTTTTTCGTTTTTGGAAAATCCAAATATTGAGGGGTGAAAAGGGGGGTGAATTTTTTAAAATGAATGTGTCTGCATCTTAAAACTTTAAAATTTACAGATGTTAAAATTGGTAGTTAGAATCTCCTCTAAAAATAAAGGAACAGAACTGAAAATTTGTATATGGGATCTCCTTTAAAAATAAAGAAACACGTATTTTTTTAGTTTTTGGAAAATCCTATTAATGGCGGTTAAACAGAAGTGACAAATTGGGGTGAATTTTTTGAAAGATTATCTTGGAAACGTAAAATGTTACAGACGTAAAAAGTGGGTGTTTGGAATCTCCTGTAAATGTAAAGAAACATAGGTGATTTGTTTTTGGAAACTCCACTTAAGGGGAACCCAAAAGGGGTGAAATTTTAAAATGAGAATTTTTACAGTATATCTAAAAAAACTTAACATGTTACAGAAGTGAAAAATTGTATTTTTATCTCTATTAAACATAAAGAAACGTGTATTTTTAATTTTCGGAAATACCACTTGGGTGGAGGGGGGGGGGTGAAAGTGACTGAAAATGGTGTTGAATTCTTTTAATTAGGCTACTGATATCTTAAAAATGAAGATGTTACAGACGTGAAATTTGATATTTGCAATCTGCTTTAAAAGTAAAGAAACACGTATTCTCGGAAAATCCAATGAAGCGGGGGGGGGGGAGGGGGGTGAAAGAATTGAAAAATTAATTGACTTTAATTGTATGAGAATATATACATCTAATAAAAACTAAAGTTGTAACAGACGTGAAAATTCGAATTTGGATCTCCTTTAAAAACAAAGAAAAACGCGTTTTGGGGGGGAAACCATCTTGGGGGGCGGGAGTGTAAAGGAGTTGAATTCCTTTCATGAGGACACATAAATCTAAAAGTGAAGAAGTTAGAGTCGTGATAATTGGTATTTAGAAGATCCTTCACTATTAAAGAAACAAGTATTTTTTGCGGGAAAATTCACTTGGGGGGGGGGGGAGTAGTTTGAAATGAAGTGACAAAAGTAAATTATATTTATGGGGATACTTATATCTCAAAACTGAAGGTAATAGACGTGAACATTGGTGTTTGGAATCTCCCTTAAACATAAAGAAACAAGCCTTCTTTTAATTTTTTTTGGGGGGGGGGCGGTTGGCAGTAAAAACTAACGGCGATGGGGTGTAAAGGGAGGTGAGGCCAATTGATTTTACTGTTCTTAATGTACTTATAAGGATCCTCCGTTGCTCAGGCGGCAGCGCGCCGGCTTCTCACAGCTGGGTTCCGTGGTTCAAATCCCGGTCACTCCATGTGACATTCGTGCTGGACAAAACGGAGGCGGGACAGGTTTTTCTCCGGATACTCCGGTTTTCCCTGTCATCATTCATCTCAGCAACACATAATAGAAAGAATAAGAATAACATTAATAATAATAATAATAATAATAATAATAATAATAATAATAATAATAATAATAATGTTCCGGACCGTCGTCAAATATGCGGACCGTGCTGGAAACGGCTCCTGGACGGGTAATGACTAAGAATGCAGTCCGGCCGCGGGTTCATTGCCGCCAAGGCGCCCAATATGACACTACGCCGGATCTCCTGAAGGATTTTATCCAGATTAAAAATGATTATAGGAAAATACGGTATGGCAAAGATTTACGGACCCAACTGACCGGGAAGAATGCCTGAGCCTAGCCCGGGAAGTACGAAATCGATTGCTGGAAAGGAAGATTGAAAAATGGGAGGAAACCAGCCGTAATCTAATAGAAAACGAGTCAGATCGGGAATTTTGGTGGATTCTCGCTGAAAACGTGTCAAATCGCGAATTTCGGCGGATTATATATCTAAAACAATAAGCATTCAATTATAAATTTCAGTATAATACCGTAGCGAAGCACGGGTACCTTGCTAGTATAATATACTTACTTATTCTGTTGAGAATTTTTTTTTTGCTAGGGGCTTTACGTCGCACCGACACAGATAGGTCTTATGGCGACGATGGGATAGGAAAGGCCTAGGAATTGGAAGGAAGCGGCCGTGGCCTTAATTAAGGTACAGCCCCAGCATTTGCCTGGTGTGAAAATGGGAAACCACGGAAAACCATCTTCAGGGCTGCCGATAGTGGGATTCGAACCTACTATCTCCCGGATGCAAGCTCACAGCCACGCGCGTTGAGAAATTTAAGCCCATCGAAATTGTTTAATGCCACTCTTTGTTCATGTCTCCAATGATACTACATCAAACATTGTATCCAAAGAAGTTTAATAAGTCAGAAATAAATTCCACGCGTACTAAGTCGAGGTCACTGCTAGTAAGTAATATAGCACAAAACAATTATAAGGTGACCACATTCAACAGTCGCTTCCTTCCCATTCCTAGGCCTTTCCTCTCCCATCGTCGCCATAAGACCTATCTGTGTCGGTGCGACGTAAAACAAATAGCAAAAAAATATATATTTAGTATTTATTGAAGAACATTACGGGCTTTCGGCCCAAATACATGTTTCCGTTACAAAGAGAAAGAAATAAGAAACTATGAACTAAATCTACCATGTGGACGCAAAATAAAAATAAACTAAGTCTACAATGTGGAGGCTCACACGAGCGGGAAACCTATTCACATGTGAGCGCCACCCTTATAACTACCTAACTGACCGGCCGTGCCGTACCCCCCTGGTGAGGAAGGAAAGGAGCCGCCCTCCTTGGAATGGTACGTCCGGCTCTCTATACAGTTGACAAAGCTATATCCTCACCATTCCTTTTGATTACAGGCCACACGCGTGCTGGAATCCAGCATCCCAGGCGCCCCGTCTCTCTCTCTCTCTTCCTCTAAACGTCTAACTATTCACCTTTGTCAACAATCTTTGGGATAGGCCCACCCTATCCCTCCCTCTTGTGTCGTTCCCTCCCTCCCTCCCCCTTCCCAAAATATAAAATAAATAAATAAATAAATAAATAAATAAATAAATAAATAAATAAATAAATAAATAAATAAATAAATAAATAAATACAAAATCTACTATGTGGACGCTCACATGGGCGTAAACCAATCCTCACGTGACCGCCCCCCCCCCTCCATGACTAACTTATTCTAAACTCCTCTACCTTAATTCTTACATACATTTGTTTACTCATGGCCTTCAGACCTGACCTATATTATTCAGACCTCTTAAAATCAACATTTCATCCGCAGCATAACACTGCTGTCCAGCGTGGAGCTAAGATAGGAACGTTATCCAAGCATAACACCGCTAACGAAGTCAGCGTAGTTACCAACAGTGAACCATTCTTATACAGCTTATATCATTGACTACTGAGAGGGTGCAGAGTGGGTCTTCGCTCACAACTGGCCACGGCTGGTCCGTGGTCCAACAGCTCTGCACTCTCACCGGCCAAACGAGCAGAGGAGGGGGTGGCTCAACGCCTCTGCATTCGGGAGACGGGACAGTTCCTAGTATAGGCCACGACCGCCAACCCCCTCACCTTCTCCGTGCATCTCCTTCCCCATTACAAATCTCCTGGCCTGAGAGACGGCGTTACCGCCTAAGAGGCCCGCTTCCCCTTTCAGGGGAGGAGTGAAAACGTTTTGTAGTAGTAGTAGTAGTAGTAGTAGGCCACAGCGGATGTAAAGTGGGTCTCGACTCACAAGTCGCCACGTCTGGTCCGTGGGCCGATAGCTCTGCACTCCGACCTGCCAACCGAGCAGAGGAGGGGTGGCTCTACGCCTCTGTATTCGGGAGACGGAGAGGGACTGGTCCCCACCGTCGGCTGTACCGAGAATGGTTTCCCGTGGTTTTCCATTCTCCTGCACTAAGGCGAATACCCGATCAGTTCGTAGTGTAGGCCACGGCCGCCAACCCTTTCACCTTCCCCGAACATCTCTTTCACCGTATCACATTTCCCTGGCCTGAGAAGCGGCGTTACCCTCTAGGTGGCCCGCCGTCCCCTTTAGGGACGCAATGAAAACGTCTTAGTAGTAGCATATTCGTCATCGTGGTAGTAGTAGACTTATCTTTCCCTTCCCTAAACTCGACTCCTATGTCCTAATCCATTTCCAACGTGCCTTTCTTCGAGCCCTCAACCGAGACCACCCCTCCCTTAACCAACTCCTGCGTGACCCGCATCCTCCTTCGCCCACACTTTATCCAAACTCCTCTACATATTTACGAATCCCTCCCCCCACCTTAAGGTGATGCTTAAGTGTAATCTGTAATGGAACACCCTAAACCCTATTTTCCTCCCATCTCTCACCCAAGAGTGAAAGAAAAAAATTGACAATATGATTCACAAGTCAATGATTATGGGAAACCTTGTCTATAAATAATGTAAACAGACAACTAAAACCAAATATGTATCATGTAAAACATCATAAAAATTAAATTGTAAACATCCCAAACTATGTACTTTGAATTATAATAAAAACATAAAAATTACAGGATGAAAGACAAAGGAAAGAAAACAAGTTCGATTGGTCTATAGGCCAAACCCCTCCTATATTCTTATTTCCACACATCCCTTACCCAACTCCTGAATCCCTCACTTCACTTTCAACTTGCCTGAATCTCCTGGCCAGAGAGAAGGCGATACCTTATAGGTGGCTCACCTCCCCCTTCAGGGGAGGAATGAAAACTTGCTAAAAAGAAGTGTGTAGAATTTATGCGGAAAAAGTCCAACTCGTTTACTAAATGGTCAGCGTACTGGCCTTCGGTTCAGAGCGTCCCGGGTTCGATTCCTGGCCGCGTTGGAGATTTTAACCTTCATAGGTTAATTCCAGTGGCTCGGGGGCTGGGTATTTGTGCTGTCCCCAACATCCCTGAAACTCACACACCACACATAACACTATCCTCCACCACAATAAAACGCAGTTACCTACACATGGCAGATGCCACCCACCCTCATCGGCTGCACTCAGCTAGAAATAGCCACTTGAAATTATTATGATTATGCGTAAAACAGCTACTAACAATTAGGAATACTTTCTGTTTGATCAATTTTTAAATTTGAACATTTTCCTCAGAGAAGAAGAGGGTTTTAAGGAGTTCGGTTAAGAGAGTGAACTTTTGTATTGCTAATGAAAAGTCACTTTGTTCTGAAGTTCTGAAAATACGTGAGTTTTTATGCCATGCCTGATCACGGTACAAACGTTGAAGGAATGTTTAAATTAATGAAAGCATAGTGGATACAAGAAATAAATAGGCTATGCGCGGATTCAGTGAAATACATTATTCACTGTGTTCAAAAACCTAAATTTATTGTATCCTATTTTTACGAATATTATCTGAGGGACAACGAGATATTTCATAATATTATAAGTTCTTCAAAATATAACTGGAGGTAAATTTAGAAATAGAAAATATATATTTAATATTATGAGGGCAAGCCTTGCCATTTTAATTAGGATATTTGTCATCGATTCTTAATCATTACATATTAAGGGTTAAACCTATACTATCCTCTACACCCCGTGGGTGGGGGGGAGCAGACGAAGAATGCATCCACGGTATTTCCTGCCTGTCGTAAGAGGCTACTAAAGGGGGCGATCAAAGGATGATGGATTGAAACCATGAGATTACCTGTAATTAGTACCATCACATGAGGAACGCCATGGGTCGACGTTACCTGCGATTAGTACCACTATGTGAGGAAATCCATGGGTCTGTGATTAGTATCATTCGGGGAGGAGCACCATGGGTTTACGTTACCTGTGATTAGTACCACTATTTATGAGGAACACAATGGGTATACGTTACGTGAGATTAGTAGGTACCACTATGTGAGGAACACCACGGATTTGGGCGTTAACTGAGGAACATCGCGCTCTGCGTTACCTGTGAGCAGTACCGTTATGGGAGGAATACCATGGGTCTGAGTTACTTGTATGTAGTACCATCATATGAGAAATGCCATGGGTCTGCATTACCAGTGAGTAGTAAAATTCTGTGAGGAACACCATAGGTCTGTGTTGTCTGTGAGTAGTTCCATTATATGAGAAACACTATGGGTCCACATTACTCGTGATTAGTACCAGTATGTGAGAAACACCAGGAGCCTGTATTACCTGCGATTAGTACCGCTATATGAGGAACACCATGGGTCTACTTTACCAGTGATTGGTACTATTATGAGGGGCCGGTGACTTGTATTTCGGACCTCTTTGGACAATAAGCATCACCTCAGAAGATAAGACATTTTGAACTGAATCCGCTGATTGTTTTGGATTCATGGTCAGTTTTCATCATCATTCCTTTTAGATTCTAGTCGTTTCATTTCGTTACACTTCGTACCATTAGGGGCCGACGACCTATCATCATCATCATCATCATCATCACCATCAGATTATACGACTTCCACTCCCCCACCATCAGCATTAAATCGGGTCCTATTTTCCAAGAGTTATCAAAACTGCACACTTTTGACTTCACTGATCTGGTTAGCGTAGCATTAAGACCACGATAATCAATTACCGTACTACTACTGGGTGGGCAAATTAAAACTGACCAGGAAAATATTTACAATAGGAATGACGTGAGATTGACCCTTGTTAATGAATATCACTGAAGATGCTGGAAATGGCCTCATCTGAAGAAACGAAAACTGAGGATCCAAAAGTACTGACTCAACTCCATTCAGAAACTACCGGCAGAACTCAACACGCGACGTTTTGTCTGAAAGCCCTAACGCATACACAACAGCACATTTGTAAAGTTACAGATGCTGGTCCTTTCTGGTAATGTTGAGATTTCCTCGGTCTTCGTTCCAGGCTTTCCTTCACTCGAGCGATGTTTTCTGGTGTTCAAATTCTTTTCCGAAAGTTACTGTTTTTATTCACTACAGAATCCATTTCGCGCCTTTTTGTCTCTAAGTTTTAGATTGTAGACTTTGCTGGAGGTTTTTCCAAAACACTTCCACTTTTAAACTCTTGCGCAAACAGTTCCGCTCAGGTTTTACCCGAATCGTGCTTCACGTAACACTCGACAATGAACACGTGATGTTTTATCGTGAGCACCATTTTGTGTTGCATTCAAATGGTCACTAAACACGTCTGCTTCTTTCTCTCATTCACACGAATTGACACAGCGACGTAGTAAGAATATGCGGGAGATTGGCACACGCAGATATGTAACAGCAACCGATTGGTGCATCGAAATCACGGTTTCCAGCATTTCCTGTAGTGGGCAGTTAATCCGCCTAATGCGCCAAATTTCATTAGTAACCTTCGTTTTCGAACGCATAGTAGTAGGCTGTTGTTTCGTACAGCAGCACTACAGTTGCTGTCAACATATCTGCAATGGTTGCTGGCTTCTGCAACGACTAATAGGTACACATGCACATCTAGTTGGAATGCAGCCGAACCTCGCAGACGGTATGCACCAGAGTTTCTAAATAGCCGCCTGCTTTCTATACACGTATTTCGCCAAACAGATTCGCAATTAAGAACTAATGGATCGTCCAAGCACATCAAAGCGTAGCGTGCAATGTCTGTATGTGTATAAATTAGTCATTAAACTTTATTTTCTGCACCTTTTCGTATTTACAAATCCATCCTGTTGCAGAACGTGTGTAGTAAAATGACTGCTTTTTGTTTCACATTCGAAATATACAGCACGTTGTATCGCTACTTTGTAAACCAGCGGTTAGGCATCCCATTCATCATCAGAGAATGCGGGACACTTGTAAGTAGAAAGGACGGGGTTGGAGGGCCACCTGGTATATTATTTCCTTTCAACTTCTCTATCTATATTGCCCTTAGACTTCTATATTGCCCTTAGACTTCTCTGGAGCCAATGATTTCTATCTTTTATCTACTGGGCTATATTTCAATTCTGCCAATAATAATAATATAAAGTTCCTAATTTAAAATCAAAATGCATTGAAGATTCTGACTTCATGTTTAACAACGTACTTATACGAGACCGGCTTTTCTGCTTTGGCAGCCACGAACTACATTTAATTTTGTTTACTACTTGTTTTGCGTCACACCCGCAAGACAGTCCTTATGGTGGCAATGAGGTAGGAAAGTGCTAAGATTGGGTAGGAAGCGATCCTGGCATCAATTAAGGTTTAGCCCCAGCAATTGTCTGGAGTGAAAATGGAAAACCATCGTTAGAGCTGCCGACAGCAGGATGTCTCCCGAAGGCAAGCTGTCAGCTACGTAACCCAAACCACGTAGCCAACTCCACTACTTTTTTTGCTAGTTGCTTTACGTCGCACCGACGCAGATAGATCTTACGGCGACGATGGGACAGGAAAGGGCTAGAAGTGGGAAGGAAGCGGCCGTGGCCTTAATTAAGGTACAGCCCCGGCATTTGCCTGGTGTGAAAATGGGAAACCACGGAAAACCATTTTCAGGGGTGCCGACAGTGGGATTCGAACCTACTATCTCCCAAATACTGCAAATCCACTATAAATAGTTGGTAATAAAGTAAGGGTGACCACTTCTAAAACCGTTCCACATGTATCCGTAATCTCAAGATTGCTAGCAAGTTATTAAATAAACCTCAAACTAGGAAATACAGAAGTTAATCAAAACATTCAAAGAAGATTATAATTTTGAATTAACGGCGCGTGTGGAAGAGGAGGGCGAACATCTTTCATTTCACGGGAATCAGATGGGAGGGGACGAGAAATAAACCTGCAAAATTAGAATTGATTCAATTTCGGCTATCTGCTTGTCAATTTCGGCGTTATGTTTCAAACAACCAGATGGCAGAGAAACTGGGACTCTACAGGGCGAACTATACCTGAGCTGTAATCAGTGTTGTTAGTCCAAGTTGAGTGGCTCAGGCGTTAGAGCGCTTGTCTCATGAGCCCCGGTTCCATGGTTCGATCCTGGTTCAGTCAGGTGGTATTATGTGTTCGATACGTAATTGCATTTGACCATGCCAGGAATTAAGGCTTATTTACGCTAGGTAAAGTAGTGAGTTAAACCAATGTTTACTCGCTCAGTCGGTCAGTTAGTGTTGCCAGATTTCCAGAGTGCAAATAAGGAACACTTCAATTACTTCTTTGCCTTACAGCGCTAAAATAAGACACAGTAGCCGTTTAATCAACGAGAAAAGAGACCAGGAATGTATTAAGTAATTAAAAAAACCCATGGCACTACAGCCCTTGAAGGGCCTTGGCCTACCAAGCAACCCCTGCTCAGCACGAAGGCCTGCAGATTACAAGGTGTCGTGCGGTCAGCACGACGAATACTCTCGGCCGTTATTCTTGGCTTTCTTGACCGGGGCCGCTATCTCACCGTCAGATAGCTCCTCAATTCTAATCACGTAGGCTGAGTGGACCTCGAACCAGCCCACAGGTCCAGGTAAAAATCCCTGACCTGGCCGGGAATAGAACACGGGGCCTCCGGGTAAGAGGCAAAAATGCTACCCCTACACCACGGGGCTGGTAATAACATACCAGTCTCTGTGGTGTAGTGGTTAGTGTGATTAGCTGCCACCCCCGGAGGCTCGGGATCGATTCCCGGCTCTGCCACGAAATTTGGAAAGTGGTTCGAGGAGTGTAACAGGGTCTACTCAGCCTTTGAAGGTTAACTGAGTAAAGGAAGGTTCGTTTCATCCTCGAAGTGGTTTTTAGCGGTTACCACTTTTGCAGGCAAATGCCAGGATGGTTCCTAAAATAAGGCCACGGGCGCTTCCTTCCCTCTTCCTTGTGTATCCCTTCCAATGTTCCCATCCCCCTACAAGGTCCCTGTTCAGCATAGCACCAAGTGAGGCTGCTTGGGTGAGGTACTGGTCCTTCTGCCCTGTTGTATCCCTCCAAGCCAAAGTCTCACGCTCCAGGACATTGCCCTTGAGGCGGTAGCGGTGGGATCTCTCGCATATTCCGAGGGAAAAACCAATCCTGGAGGGTAAAAGGATCAAGGAAGAAAAATTACTAGCGTGAAATCATAATTATTAGCAACTAATAATGTGTTAATCTTTAGATTGAAATTATATTTCACAATTACTTGTCATTTGAAGATGCAATTTGCAACTATTTCTTATTCAACAAAACTTTCTTCTGAAATTCCTTACAATTCTCATTAAAGTTAAAATACAAAAAATTCATATTTTACTAAATCTATAGAGCTTCTGTTTCTTCCATCCCTCCATTTTATCACAATTATTGCAAATATTCTTTCAGTAAGTTATATGCACTCGATAGGAACATAATTAACACAAAAATGCCATCAAACGTCTGTGGATTCGGTTCTTGGTCCACAAGTGGACACGGTTGGCCCGTGGTCGAACAGCTCTGCACTCCGACCAGCCTACCGAGCAGAGGAGGGTGGCTATAGCTCTACCGTGGTTCTTCGCCTCTGCATTCGGGAGACGGGACAGGCTGGCCCCAATAGTTGGCTGTCCTGAGAATGGTTTACCGTTGTTTTCCATTCCCCTGCACCAAGGCGAATGCCGGTAGAGTTCCTAGTATAGGCTACGGCCTCCAACCCTGCACATTCTCGGAGCATCTCCTTCACCGTAACAAATCTCCCAGCCTGAGAGACGGCGTCACCGTCTAAGGGGCCCGCCTCCCCCTTCAGGGGAGGAATGAAAACATTTTAGTGGTAGAGTACCATCAAAATGTTCTTTTTCTGGGCCAGTTAAAACTGTAATATATAAACACCTCTCTGGTATTATTTTACCAGCACCTCCCTGCGCAAAAAAAGAATAAAAGATTATTTCAACAACGTTTGAACACATGTAATCGATATTCAGCTTTTCCTGTAAAAATTATTGTCTCTACAAACTGAGGTGAGTTTTCTAGAGTCATAAAATACATCAAAGCAAAACATTAGAACCACTCCTTTTTAAAAATTTTCTGCAAGTTGCTTTATGTCGCACCGACATAATCTTATGACGATGATGGAGATGGAAAGGCCTAGGAGTGAGAAGGAAGCGCCCGTGTCCTTAATTGAGGTACAGTCCCAGCATTTTCCTGCTGTGAAAATGGGAAACTACGGAAAACCATCTTCAGGGCTGCTGACATTAGGGCTCGAACCCACTATCTCCCGAATGCAAACTCACAGCCGCGCACCCCTAACCGCACGGCCAGCTAGCTCTTTATTTATTACTAATAAAATATTTATATTCCTCCCTTGAAAGGGAGGCGGGCCTCCTAGACCGCATCGCCGTCTCTCAGGCCAGGAGATTTATATCGAAGAAGGAGATGTTCGGAGAATGTAAGAGGGTTGGCGGCCGTGGCCTATACTAGGAACTGTCCCGGCACTCACTTCAGCGCAGGAGAATGAAAAACCATGGAAAACCATTCTCGGAACATCCAACGGTGACCACCCCCTCCCTGACTATCGAATACTGAGGCGTAGGGCCACGGTAGAGCCGTGGCCACCCCTGTCCTCTGCTCGCTTGGTCTTTCAGCGTACAGAGCTATCGGACCACGGACTAGCCGAGGCCATTTGTGGGCCGAGACCCACTCCACATCCACCGACCCCGTAGAATAACTAAAATCAAACCATTTACATAGATAATCAACACAAAGCTCATAGACGTTTTTAAAAATCATTTTCACAGAACCCAACTCCTCCAGTAAACAAATCATTCTGTTTATTTAATGTGTGAGTCACTTTGTTACCAAATATGATTTCTCTATTATGCCTTTGCGGGCAGGTCCTAGTGTTTACAGTGCACTGCGTCTTCTGGTATAGGCTAGAGCAATTTTGTTACTTTCATAGATCTGACTCTGTCTTATCCTTGACTTTGACAATATGAAAGTGACTGAGGTATGAGCGATGCTAGTAATGCCAATCCTTGTGCAGCCAGTCCCTGTTATGAATGGTGTGAAAGTGTTGCTCATAGGGTCGGTTGGTGCATGCATTTCAGTGGGCTTGGCAGACTGATATGTAATAGTAACTACTGGCTCGGTGAGGAAAGCAACGGGAAACTACCTCCCTCCTCGTTTCCTTAGTACGCCTCTTCAGTGATGCCCAGGCCATCTATGACAGCTGATGGCAGAGCTGTTGAGGATCCCACCAGCGGCATCGCTGACGGACATTCTTTACATGTTCTGCACACACACTAGTACCACTAGCACACTGCCTGATGCGCTGTTCCTAACTGTGATGACTGACTGATCTTCGGTCAGAATGCAGAATATTTAGTAGTCGATCATTTCCGCGCTCTCTTTCGATAATAAATTGTCTAAACCGCTATATTTAAAGAAAGGGCGCACCGTAAGCGGAGCAAAATTAGAAAAAAACATTGATGTTCCGGGCAAAACCGCACATTTGGCAACTCTACTGCCAGTCTCTCGTGATAGAATGGTTACTTTCGCTCTAACGTCATTAGCCTTTCCATTCTGAATTCGTCATACTGTTTTTGATTTTATAGCACTCATGTCTTCTCAGTTTTAATTACTGCGTTGATGGTATGAAAGTTCCTCTAAGTACCCAAGCGTTAATATAAAGAAAGGTCTCCATTGGGATAATCACATAAACGGGACTGTAAATAAAGGAAACACATCTTTCCACTAGGTTATGAGAGTATTTAGGAGTTGTAGTAAGGATGTAGTCCGCCTCTGTGGTGTAGTTATTGTGATTGCCCGGCTTCGATTCCCGCCTGTGCCACGAAATTTGAAAAGTGGTAGGAGGACTGGAACGGGGTCCACTCGGCCTCGGGAGGTCAACTGAGTAGTTGCGGGGGGGGGGGGGGGGGGGGGGTTGTCGCTTCCCAACTCAGCCATCGTCGAAGTGGTTTTCCGTGGTTTCCCAATTCTCCTCCATACAAATTCCAGGATGATACCTAACTTACGGCCACGGCCACTTCCTTCGCTCTTCCTTGCCTATCCCTTCCGATTTTCCCATCCCCTACGAGGCCCCTGTTCAGCATAGAAGGTGAGGCCGCCTGGGCGAAGTACTGGTCCTCCTTCCCAATTATATCCCCAGACCCAAAGTCTCACACTCCAGGACACTGCATTTGAGGCGGTAGAGGTGGAATTCCACACTGAGTCCGAGGGAAAAACCAACCCTGGACGGTAAACGGATTAAGAAAGTAAGGGTGTGAAGGAGAGGGCGTATAAGTCTCTGGTAAGACCCCAACAAGAGTATGATTCCAGCGTATGGGACCTTCATCAGGATTACTTGATACGAAAACTGGAAAAAGTCGAAAGAAAAGCAGCTCGATTTGTTCTGAGTGATTTCCGACAAAAGAGTAGCGTTACCAAAATGTCTCAAAGTTTGGGCTGGGAAGACCTGGGAGAAAGGAGACGAGCTGCTCGAATAAGTGGTATATTCCGAGCTGTCAGTGGAGAGATGGCATGGAATGACTTTAGTAGAGCCGAGCTGAGTGGCTCAGATGGTTGAGGCGTCGGCCTTCTGACCCCAAAATTGGCAGGTTCGATCCTGGCTCAGTCCAGTGCTATTTTAAGGTAGTCAAATATTTCAGCCTCGTTTCAGTTCATCTACTGGCACGTAAGAAAAAACTCCTGTGGGACTAAATTCTGGCACCTCGGCGTCTCCGAAAACCGTAATAGTAGTTAGTAGGACGTAAAAACCAATTATTATTATTATTATTATTATTATTATTATTATTATTATTATTATTATTATTATTATTATTATTAACAGAGCGAATTGGCCGTGTGGTTAGGGGCGCGCAGTTGTGAGCTTACATTCGGGAAATAGTGGGTTCAAACTCCACTGTCGACAGCCTTGAAGATGGTTTTTGCGTGGTTTCCTGTTTTCATACCAGGCAAATGCTGGGGCTGTACCTTAATTAAGGCCACGGCTACTCTTAGCCCTTTCTTATCCCATTGTCAATCTATCTGTATCAATGCGACTGAAAGCAACTTGTAAATATTATTATTATTATTATGATTATTATTATTATTATTATTATTATTATTATTATTATTATTATTATTATTTAAAGTAGGAACTATAAAACTTTAAACTGAGGGATTTAACTGCGCACTTCAATTGTGAGTTTGTATTCGTGAGAGGATATGGTCGAACACCAACATCGGCAGCCTTAACGATGACTTTCCGTGGTTTTTCATGTTCCCGCCAGGCAAATGATCGGGCTGCAACTTTAATTAAGGCCACGGCCGCTTTCTCCCCAATTCTAGCTCTTTCACATCCTTGCGTAGCCGAATACCTTGCATGTGTTGGTGCGACGTAGAGCCACTAGCAAGTAAATAAATACATTAATTAATCTTAATCAAAGGATCCAGACGAGGTCTATGAAATGAAAACGCACGTGGCAGAGCGGGAGAGGGGGATTAATTTCACTTAAATCAAAAGGACAGAAATAAATAGTTTGGATATCACCGGCTTACAGTTTATTACTAACACCATCGTAATGTCAATTCATTGTCAATAAGAATCTCTGTTATGATAGCTCATGGAATTATATTTTATTTAGGGCCTGTAATCAAGCACAAATATTTGGCTACCCCTACCGAATTGTTTTCTCTCCTCAGCAGATGGAGCAGTCTTTCTCCTCTACTCTCTGAACTAATCCTCTCATCTTCCAACAGATGGCGCACGAATACGGCCAGCGAGGTGAAGCAATTTTGTAGCGCCGTCCCCTCCCCAGCATCCGAATGCCATTGGCTTGCAACCGAGATTCTAATATTGTACTACTGTACATTCAGAAGTTGTGAATAAAAACCTGGGATTTCTTCTTCTTGATAACAATACTTTATTTGCTAAGAAACCAAGATCCATCTCTCTCTAATGAAATATTTCAGGTATCAGAGAACACAGTAAAAGCCTGATTTATTATGGATGATATTCTAATGGGCAACAAGCTTTGTTATTGTTATAAGTAGGGAAAGGATTTTAAGGTACAAAGTATGGTCAGAAAAGGAGGGGAAGTGGTTCTGAAAATACATACAAAAAGATGTTGATGGAATTACATTATTACAGTTTAAACCAGTTTCATGAACTTTCTTTACCCCATTTACTGGGTTCCAATAATTAAGAAACTTGGTTGATTTGCCGAAGACAAATTTGAATTAAATTTGAAGAACAATCCATCTATGAAAACCTTTGCAACTTCGACTGAATTCCCTATACCAGTTTCTGTAGATGTCGAGCAGTGTTTCTCCATCTACACTAATATATAAAGAGGTAAACTTCGTTTGTAAATAATGGCTAATCTCAGGAACTACTGGACCGATTCTAAAAATTATTTTGCTAATGTAAATATTCTTTATCCCTGAGGGACATGGGCTGTATCTTATTTTCAAGACATTCGAGGGGGGGATATAAAAATAGAAGGCTAATATAGGCGAAATATCGAATTTGTCGTATAAGGACGAGACAAACCTCAATTTAAGCTCTTTGACGCAAAGAACAATACTCGATAAGCCCTACGGGCCAGAAAACCATGTTTTAAGGCCCTGAAACCAACCGTTATGGAGATATTGGCATCACACTAACTCCCCTCTAGGAATCAGATAAAGGAATGAACTGCCGTAACCATGGCAACGTCAGCTGCAGGATTCTACAGCAGCGAAATTATCTACAACTAGCAAATGTACCCGTGCTTCGCTACGGTATTCTACATTGTATACGGATATCGACGTAAATACTGTGCGTGCAGTAAATGAGATTGTTTTAAAATTGCATGTCTCTTAGCCTTATCTGAGAAATAGCATGGGGAGGTCCCCATACGTTGTTTCCAATGTAAAGTGAGGGTTGCGGAGTTGTGATGATAACGGCAGGCTCACTTGCCTACTGTCATTCACAATCGAGTTGGCAAGTTTACATTATAATTGCAGACCCCATTGCCTACTGCGCGGTCACAATCGTTTTGGGGAGTTTTAGTTACAATGGCAGACCCATTTCCTACTTTCAGACAGATTACAGTTGAGGGCTTTTTATTATAATAGCAGGCAACTTCCCTAACACCAGTCAAAATTGAGTTGTACAGTTATCATTATAATGACAGGCCCTTTTACTGCTGCCAGCTAGCTTACTGCCAGTCACACAGAATTAGTGAGTTTCCATGAAAATAGCAGGCCACTATGCCTAATGCTAGTCAAATTTTAGATTGGAACATTTGTTTATAATGGCGGGCACCCTGACCTAGAGCCAAACACAATAGGGTAGGGGACTTTCGAACAAAACTGCATGATCCCTTGCCTTCTGCAAGACAAATCGAGAAGTGAATTATTAATTAAAATGGTAGGCCCTCCTTACTAATGCCAGTTACACAGGAGTTGGAGAAGGACCCCATTCTTACTGCCAACAGTCAAAGACGGTGTAGGGAGTACTGATTACAATAGCAGACACACCCTTTCTCAATCGCTACAAATCGACATCAATGAATATATATAGATGGACAAAAGATAGTATATGCATGTTTACAATATTGCAGACCTTCATTTACAGATTAACTGCTGCTAAACGGTACGTCATATTGACAAAATATTGTACCGTAAGGTGCAGTATTTAGCGATCTAAATGGATGGTCCTATGATATTTTCTCGCATCTCTTCTATTCATGGTTCAGGTTGAGTCAGAAACGTTGAATAGGTTGAAATTTGTGTAAGATTATCTTACATTGCATTACTTTTCGGATAATTATGTGACATAGCATTTGGCTCACATATGGGTACCGGGTGGGTCAATCTTCGTGTAGAGTTTGATCATACTACCTTTCCTGTAAGTGATTGAAAGTATGAATTATATAGGTAAAGAATCCAAATTTACTTAAAATCGAGAAATAGAGACGAATCTAACGTATAAGCGATACAGATACGACAAAAAGTCATAAGACCAAGGTTGAAGATCACTCCTAATTCAACGAAGATTGTGCCATCCGTTATGTGATAGGACTTCCCGTTTATCCCACGAAATACCTCGAAACGAAGGTCTGCACCATCATTAAAATTGCTTCCATATTTCGATATTCTTCGGGGATAAAAATGAAAAAATTAAAGATCCGTGACGTTTTTCGTTCGTTACAGGCTGAAATGTATAATTTTGCCAAATTTCAATTTTCTTGCTTGTCTGGCAGATTATGCTGCAATCTGGATTTTTGGTGAGGGAGTAAAAAATATGACTTTCAGGAAATTAAACCAAGAAATATGCAGAAGACCTTTATTATCCCTCAAACGGGTATCTGTACGAAAATTTCACCACAATAGTCAATGTACAGGCACACACAGTCGTTACGATTTTATTTATATAGATAGATAAGGAATCTGCTCCACGTACAACACATTTTGGCTACGTCCGCTGGACTTAACCTGCAAAACCAACCGTTTATGATATCTCACTTATTAATCCTCCTGTCGAAAAATTCACGTGAGAACAAAAGTTTTAGAAATGGATTTCCATTAAGGATTGTAGATTTCGATTAATCTCGGATGTGCATATTTTGAGGAAGTGCAAAATCATCGTTCCGGTTTCGGATAAACCCCCAGTAAATTTAGGTATTCAGAAATAATATTGGCCCTAAAACCTACAAAAGGACAGGTGGATTCTAAATATCAAGTATGGTAGAAATATATTCAGTAGTTTTCAAGTTATAAAAACTCATACAATCAAACTGACAGACAGACACCAAAGTTAAGAAATTAGCAGATGGTCATTATTACAACTGAAACGGATAACTGTACGGAAATTCCGAAAAAATAGCCAATGTATAGACAGACGGTCGTTGCGATTATATTTATACAGATGACAGATAAGCACGGGCACGATTGAAAGTGCAAACCTTCATTTCGATATTTACTGCTCCTAAACGGTACATCATACCAACAAACGGTTTGCACCCTCAGACGTCCCTTTTATGGCTCTACATGTTAGGTGTTAAAACATTTTCTCGTATCTCACATATTTATGGGGTCGATTAGTTACGATATTTGAATGGGGTGAAATTTGGGTACATTCTCATCATTTTACATTATTTTTCACATACTTATGTGAAAGCTAGAATCATGAAATTGGGTTCGCATATAGCTATTGATCGTGTCAATGTGCATACCAAATTCGATGACTCTACCTTTCCTATAAGTGTGTCAAACTAAGTAGCCTAATACACGTGTAAAAAGCACAAAATTCACGAACCATCGGAATATACAGCCAAATCTACCCAATAATGGAGAGAGAGAGATACGACAAAATATCACAGGACCAAAGTTGTAGATCACTCGAAATTGAACGGAGATCGTGCCATCCGTTTTGTGATAGGACTTACCGTTTAGCCGCGAAATACCTCAAAACGAAGGTCTGCACCGTCATTAAATTGCCTATATTTCGATACTATTCGGCATAAAAAGTGAAATATTTAAAGATCTTGGAAGTTTTCCGTAGGCTACCGGCTAAAACGTATAAATTTGCTTTATTTCAATTTTTCAGCTCGTGTGGCAGATTGTGAGACAATCTTGATTTTGGGCGGGGGAAATTTAGGACTTCCAGGGAACTATAGATAAAAATATGCAGGTGGTCATTATTACCCCTTAAACGGAAAGCTGTACAAAAATTTCGCCAAAATAGTCAATGCACAGACACACGGTCGTTACGATATGATTTATCTAGATAGATAAGGTATCTGCTCCACGTATAACACCTTTTGGGCTACGTCCGCTAGACTTAGCCTGAAAACCGACCTTTCATGTTATCTCCCTTATTAATCCTCCCGTTGAAAAATGCACGTGAGAAAAAGAAATTAGAATTGGATTTCCAAACAGTTTGATCGATTTCCAGTCAGGTTGGCCTAGTACTGTATATATAGTGGGAGAGAAAAATCACCATTTCGGTCCCCTATAAAACCCCAGTCCATTCCGGGAATTTGAAATTGTATAAACCTTAAAACCTACCCTTGGATGGGTGGATGCTAAATATAAAGTTTGGTTCAAATATCTCAGTAGTTTTCAAGTTGTAAGAAATACGCTTTACGCGCACCCGCTCTTGCGTTAAGTCCGGTGGGACTTGTAGCGAAAAACGGTCCGTTAATGATATCTCCGTCATTAGTCCTGGTATCGAAATGATGCACATGATAAAAAACGGTTTAGAAATTAATTTACATTAAGGCAGGTAGATTTCCATTAAGTTTGGTTGTGTATATTTTGAGGGAGTGCAAAATCACGGTTTCGGTTTCGTATAAACCCCCAATTAGATCAGGGATTTAGAAACAATATTTGCCTTAAAACCTACCCAAGGACAGGTGGATTCTAAATATGAAGTTTGGGGGAAATATATCCAGTAGTTTTCAAGTTATAGAAAGACAGACAAACAGACAACAGACAAACAAACAAACTAAATAACTAACTAACAGACACCAAGGAAACCTACCCTTGGACAGATGGATGCTATATATAAAGTTTGGTTCAAATATCTTCAGTAGTTTTCAAGTTGTAAGGAATACGCTTTACACGCACCCGCTTTTGCGTTAAGTCCGCTGGGATTTGTACTGAAAAACGGTCCGTTAATGATATCTCCCTTATTAAATCCTGTTATCGAAATGATGCACATGAGAAAAAAAGGTTTAGAAATTAATTTTCATTAAGGCAGGTAGATTTCCATTAAGATCGGTTGTGTATACTTTGAGGGAGTGTAAAATCACGGTTTCGGTTACATAAAAATCCCCACTCAATTCAGGGATTTAGAAACAATATTTGCGCTAAAACCTACCCAAGGATAGGTGGATTCTAAATATGAAGTTTGGTGGAAATATATCCAGTAGTTTTCAAGTTATAGAGGGACAGACAAACAGACAAACAAACAGACAGACAGACACCAAAGCTAAAAATGATGCAGATGGTCATTATTACACCTGAAACGGATAACTGTACGGAAATTACGCCAAAATAATCAATGTACAGACACACGGTCGTTACGATTTTATTTATATAGATACATCATAAAAACCTAACATGTTACAGACATGAAAATTGATATTTGGAATCTCCTTTAAAAATAAAAGAACACAATATCTTTTTCAGAAAATCAACTTGTGGGATGAGGGGTGCGGGGGTATTAAAAGAATTGAGGAAGGAGTTGAATTCTTTATATGAGGATACATATATCTCAGAAACTGAAGATGTTACAGGCGTTAAAATTGGAATCTTCTTTAAGAATAAATGAACACAGTTTTTTCTGGAAATTCCACTTAAGGGGGTAAGGTAAAGTAAGGGTGTATTCTGCCCGAAGGCAGGTCCGAACCTCCGCAGAGGTGCGACAGGGTGGCCAGTTCCTTTCCGCTCCTCCATTCCCTTACCCCCCCCCCCCCCCACCAACAGCGCGTGGCAATCCATCCAAATCTTGACCACGCCCAATGTTGCTTAACTTCGGAGATCTCACGGGATCCGGTGTTTCAACACGGCTACGGCCGTTGGCTTAAGGGGGTGCAAAGAATGAAAAGCGGGTGATTTTTTAAAATGAGTATCTTCTACTTCTAGCGCTTTTCCCACACCTGTAGGGTCGCGGGTGCGAACTGTGTCGCGCATGTGGATTTGACCCTGTTTTACGGCTGGATGCCCTTTCTGACGCCAACCCTATGTGTAGGGATGTAATTATTATTGCGTGTTCCTGTTGTGGTTGTTAATGTGATGAGTTGAGTGAATAATAAGAGGAGAGTGTTAGGACAAACAGAAACAACCTGTCTCCGAGCCAGAAGAATTAATCACAGGCCATTAAAATCCCTGAACCATCCCGGAATCGAACCCGGAACCCTGTGAACTGAAGGCCTCAATGCTGAACACTCAGCCAAGGAGTGGGGCAGTTTTTAAAATGAGTATTTCTACAGTACATTTCATAAACTTAACATGTTACAGACGTGAAAATTGGTATTTGGAATCTCCTTTAGAAATAAAGAAACCCTTTCTTTGTCCGACTTAAAAGAGGACTGTTTCTCACATGTAGAGTTCCATGTCGCATGTTCCAGACTTAGCTCTGCCAGTAGCCTGGTCATCTTAGCCCCAAAAGGCAATGCCACAAACGTGGTTTAAAAAGAGGTTCTGGGGTAAATGAAATGCAATTTTTCGGTGAGTTTTTATACTTTAGGGATTTTCAGATAATTTCTTAGTGCAGTACCGAGGAACAATTAATTTTTGTCAAATTACGAAATTCTCGCGTGCGAAGCTGTGGGTAACAGCTAATAGGCTATATAAGGATCTACTGAGCTCAAAGGGCCAGCGACTTACTGTTATAAACATTGAAAAGTTGCATGTAATCCAATATAACACTGATAAACATCTTCGAAACTGTAGCAGCATCATTTTTTAAAGAATTAATAAACTTGGTTGAATTGATTTCACAGCTGTAGCTTGGCCATTTTTGCTGGGATATAAATTACTGGTAGTTTCCATAAATTATAATACTTATTTATTGACTGTTGTTGCCTTCTGATTAAACAAAATTTTAAAGATCTATTCAAGAAAAGAAAACATATTTTTATTTATTTATTGGATGACTTTCTGCACATGGCGGGGCTTAGGCTATGAAGCCTGCTATTGTGCCAAACCATATAATTATACACCTGCATAAACATAATATACTGAGCATTGTAACTAATTAAAATATTTTAAAGTAAACGTCAAATGTAATTTAACTGAAATTTAAAGTATCATAAAAGTAATTTTGACACTTTAAAATTAATTTATACTATTTACTGTTGAAAACCTACAACCTGTTTTCCAGTCATTGACCGGGTCAGGAATGGAATGAATGAAGCAGATATAGGCTATTAGTACGATGGGGTCGCCACTCCCAAAGTGATTTATTGATGGCTGATAGATGCTATGAAATGAGAATGGAGAAAAAAAAATGAAATGGCGTATGGCTTTTAGTGCCGGGAGTGTCCGAGGACAAGTTTGGCTCGCCAGATGCAGGTCTTTTGAATTGACACCCGTAGGCGACCTGCGCGTGGTGATGAGGATGAAATGATGATGAAGACGACACGTACACCCAGTCCCTGTGTCAGCGAAATTAACCAATTATGGTTAAAATTCCCGACCCCGCCCGGGAATCGAACCCGGGACTCCTGTGGCCAAAGGCCAGCATGCTAACCATTTAGCCATGGAGCCGGACTGAGAATGGAGAGTATTGCTGGAATGAAAGATGACAGGGAAAACCGGAGTACCCGGAGAAAAACCTGTCCCGCCTCCGCTTTGTCCAGCACAAATCTCACATGGAGTGACCGGGATTTGAACCACGGTATCCAGCGGTGAGAGGCCGACGCGCTGCCGTCTGAGCCACGGAGGCTCAGTATTTACTGTTATTAAAACTATTTCTCAAAAAGTTTAAACTATAACGTTACTAACTTTATATTTACATTTTGTCAATTTAACTAGTTATAAATTTTAATAATAATGATAATAGAAGGAGATGACAGCTTCAAGTACCTCAGGCAAATCGTACAGTTGAAAATTAGCGAAACAGAAGCCAACTACACCAAGTGAGAGAAGATGGCCGCCGATTTTCGTAGGACACGTGTTTAGTTGATACAAGAGAAAAGCCATCTCAGAGCAAGCTAAATTAAGACACTACAGCACAGTGATTAAAACAGAGCCTCTGAATGCTAGTGAATGCCACCGAATGACAGGATATGTCAGAACTGAGAGAAATCAACAAATTTGAGAGAAAAATCCTCCGCAAGATAATGGGTCCAAAAATTGTGAATGGCCAGTATAGGTTACGAGGAAGGGAAGAAATATAACAGGAAAGCGGAAGATTAAATGTCCATGAGGAGAAGAAGACTCGAATTTGATGGACATCTGTTAAGAATAGATGAAAAGAGGCTAACAAAGTAGGTTTGTAAAACAATTGCCAGTAGACCTGAAGTTTCCGACGAATGGTTCAGGGAGGTAGGAAAGAATCTTGAGCAATCTGGATTAAATCGGGAAGACATCTTAAACCGAACAAAGTATAGATCAGCGATCAACAGCTTCAAAGGCTTCCATGACGAACAGAAACTGAATAGGGGATGGGCAGAGGAAAGAAAATAGGCTGCCAGAGAAAGCAAGAAAAATGTTTGGGTTGCAAAGAAGGCTTCTAGTTGTGTGTGATTGTAGTTTAATGTGGACTCAAATGGCTGTATACGAATATAATAATAATAATAATAATAATAATAATAATAATAATAATAATAATAATAATAATAATAATAATAATAATCTACCCCACTTGCCACACCTGGTGGGGTTGCGGGTATACGGATTCGGCCCTGTTTTACGTCTGAATGCCCTTCCTGACTTCAACCCTATGCGGAGGGATTTAATCACTATTACGTGTTTCTGTGGTGGTTGCTAGTGTAGTGTGTTGTGTGAATATGAAGAGGCGAGTTTTTGGACAAACACAAACAACCAGTCCCCGAGCCAGAAGAATTAATCACACGTGATTAAAACCCCCGGCGCGGCCCGGAATCGAATCCGGGACCCTCTGAGCTGAAGGCCTCAACGTTAACCATTCAGCCGGCTGGGTCGGGGATTTTAGCCGCATATATTTAATTTCTCTAACTCGGGGATTGGGTATTTGTGATCGTCGCAATACATTGTTCTTCATCAACATTAAACGTACCGCAATACTACCCGCCTTAGAAACTCACAATAGTGAATATTTCCCCCTAAATGGGGTTGGCGTCAGGAAGGGCATCTAACCGCAAAACAAGGCCAAGTGCTCATGTGTTATACAGTTCACACCCATGACTCCACCAGTGTCGGAAAAAGTGGAGAAAGAAGAATAAAGCCGAGCTGAGAGTTTCATAATGTAGAAGCGCTGGTTTTCTGAGCTCAAGTTGACGAGTTCGAATCCGGCCCAGTCTGATAGGTTCGAAGGTGCTCATATACGCTAGCCTCGTCTCAGTAGATTTACTGTCATGTAAAATAACTCCCACCGGGCAACCTTTCGGTACCTTGGCATCTCTGAAAACCTTAAAGGTAGATATTGGGACGTAAAACCCATATACTACTACTACTACTACTACTACTACTACTACTACTACTACTACTAATAATAATAATAATAATAATAATAATAATAATAATAATAATAATAATGAAATTATTAAAATCTGTTATTATTATTATTATTATTATTATTATTATTATTATTATTATTATTATTATTATTATTATTATTATTATTATTATTATTATTATTATTATTATTATTATTATGTGAGATAATGTTTATGGAAACTTTCTTCAGCTAGGCTCCATATAAGATTAAAACCGATATGGTAAGACCAAGATCATAAAAGTATAACCATCGCGCCCACAATGAATAACGGTAGAATGAACTGCCATGGACATATCGCACAGAATGGAACCAGAAATGTTAGCTAGCAAGAACCTTACCGTTCATGAGAACAGGAAAAACAAGTTCCATCATGGGTGAAAGAATTCCAAGATCTAGAAACAAGTAGGATCAAGATGCAAGATGAAGGAAACAGAAATGTGTTTAGAACGAATATTGTCGTGAAAGGAACTGTACCAAGGGAAAGATAGGGCATTCTCGAAGGAATAACAAGCAAGAATGAAGGAGTAATCGTGGAGGAGAAAATAATTTAAGAAACTGAAGGGATTTGTGTAATTTCAGCGCATAGACGACTGAAACGGATATACTACTACTACTACTACTACTACTACTACTACTACTAATAATAATAATAATAATAATAATTAGATTAAAATAATAAAAAAACTGATTGAACAAACACTCACAGATACAACCTCAAGAGTTCAGTTTCAAAATGAACTTTCAGATCCCTCCAAAATCAAGACTGGAATTCGACAAGGTGATGTACTTTCACCAATTCTCTGTAATTTGGACAGACAGAATGGGAAATTAAATTACATTTAAAAAGATTCGAATGAGTTACCAGAGATCTTTTAGAAGCCGACCTCGTACGACATGCAGTGACGGATGGAATTTTTTCCGCCTTTCAAAAATCTGACTACCTCTGCTGGGTTTGAACTTACTGACCTGTAATTGGGAGGCTGACAATCAACCAGTGACCCACAGAGGGAGCTAAAAATGTTATTTAAAATTTTAATGAACAATGGTAATTGATGTGAGAAGTGCTGTAAGAGATGTATGATTTTCAACGTCTTTTATTTTTACAAGAGACCAGTACTGCAAGTTCAAATTTGCGATGCTGCCATAGCCATCTTATTCGTTCTGCACATGTCATTTTGACCTTATTCAACCCCTTATTGAGTCTAGCTTTTCTTGAATAGCTTCTACAGATATTTTCTCCCGCGTCTTGCTCATATTTATTTTATTTTATCCGTTTACCCTCCATGGTTGGTTTTCCCTCGGACTCAACGAGAGATTCAACCTCTACTGCCTCAAGGGTAGTGTCCTGGAACGTGAGAGATTTGGTTTTGGGTACAACTAGGGAAGGGGACGAGTACCTCATCCAGGCGGCCTCACCTGCTATCCTGAACAGGGGCCTCGTGGGGGATGGGAAGCTTGGAAGCGATAAGCAAGGAAGGCGGAAGGAAGCGGCCGTGGCCTTAAGTTAGGTACCATCCCGACATTTTGGAGAAGAAGTAGGGAAACCACGGAAAACCATTTCGAGGATGGTTAAGACAGGAATCGAACCCTCCTCCACTCGGTTGACCTACCGAGTCTGAGTGGACTCCGTTCCAGTCCTCGTACCACTTTTAAAATCGAACCCGGGTCTCCGAGGATGCCAGCTAATCACACTAACCACTACATCACAGAGGCGGACTTCTTGGTCATATATATATATATATATATATATATATATTTGCTAGTTGCTTTACGACGCACCGACACAGATAGGTCTTATGGCGACGATGGGACAGGGAAGGACTAGGAGTTGAAAGGAAGCGGCCGTGGGCTTAATTAAGGTACAGCCCCAGCATTTGCCCGGTGTGAAAATGGGAAACCACGGAAAACCATTTTCAGGGCTGCCGACAGTGGAGTTTGAACCTACTATTTCCCGAATACTGGATACTGACTGCACTTAAGCGACTGCAGCTATCGAGCTCGGTTTGGTCATATATTTGGATATATTTGTAAGATATGCAAAAAAAAAAGAATGTTCGTCCATTTTCAGTCACAGATCCTTAAATATTTATTTAATTTACGGTCACATTTGAGTTTTTATAGTGTTTTATTATGATAGATACTGATGAATCAAATCAGATTACACCCCACTCGTCACTACCAAGCTACAAAGCACGGGTATTGTCTTTCGACCACCAAAACATACCTTAAATGGACGGCCATCTTGCGATAACATCATGTCCATTAGGTTAGCTACCGCGAGCACATCGTGTGCATTAATTATTCTAATTTACAATATTATATAAACCATTCCCATATATGTAATACTTTTTGAGGTATATTAACACTAATTGTTTATATTGTATTGCAAGTTGCTTTACGTCGCACCGACACAGACAAGTCTTAAGGTGATGATGGGATTAAAAGAGGCTAGGAGAGGGAAGTAAGCGATCCCGGCCTTAATTAAGGTACAACCCCACCATTTGCCTGTTGTGAAAATGGGAAACCACGGAAAACCATCTTCAGGGCTGCCCACGGTGGGGTTGGAACCCACTATCTCCCGAATGCAACGTGTTAGCTACGTGACCAAAGCCACGTGGCCACTTGCTTGGTGCTATAATAACTTTTTATTTTACGGGGGAAATTTTACATCTATTTTCTGCCGTAAGATCCCGCCCCGGACGTCACATTAAGAGAATAGGTGTCCCTTTTGATTGACTAAAATAAATAAATAAATAAATAAATAAATAAATAAATAAATAAATAATATGAAAGTATGCCTTTGCTGGCGAGATGTAGTGTTTACAGTGCACTATGTCTTCTGGTATGGGCTATATCAAATTTGTTACTTTCATTGACCTGTCTCAGTCTTATCCTTGGCTTTGACAATATGCAAGTGACTGAGGTATGAGTGATGCTAGTAATACCGTTGCTTATGCAGCCAGTCCCTGCTATGAATGGTGTCAAAATATCGCTCATAGGGTCGGTTGATGCATGCATTTCAGTGGGCTTGGCAGACTGATATGTAATAGCAACGGCTGGCTCGGTGAGAAAAGCAACGGGAAACTACCTCACTCCTCATTTTCCCAAGTACGCCTCTTCAGTGACGCCTAGGCTATTTATGACAGCTTTTGGCGGAGCTGCAGAGGATCAAACCAGCCTTCGGGCTGAATACCCAACATGCAACATATAATATGAAAGTTGTGTAGGATTTAGTTTCATTTCGTTTACACTATTAGGCCTATGTGTATTTCGTTTATTGCTACGTCCATATCCGAAACGTTTGCTCACTAACAATATCTACATTGCATAATGTTTATTAAACGCTCTTTTTTTTAATTTGTTGATGATTTGACTCTTTCTATAACACAGTGGTGGCTTTCTCAGCTCAAGTCGGCAGGTTCGATCCTGTCTTAGTCCGGTGGTAGTTGAAGGTGCTTAAATACACTGACTGACAGAGCAAATGCAACACCAAGGAGGAGTGGTTCGAAAGGGATGAAAGTTGGGGAAAAAACAGAGACGGCACGGACGAATAATTGATGTTTATTTCAAACCGATATGCAGGTTACACAATGCGCACGGCATCGACTCAGTAGGATGTAGGACCACCGCGAGCGGCGATGCACGCAGAAACACTTCGAGGTACAGAGTCAATAAGAGTGCGGATGGTGTCCTGAGGGATGGTTCTCCATTCTCTGTCAACCATTTGCCACAGTTGGTCGTCCGTACGAGGCTGGGGCAGAGTTTGCAAACGGCGTCCAATGAGATCCCACACGTGTTCGATTGGTGAGAGATCCGGAGAGTACGCTGGCCACGGAAGCATCTGTACACCTCGTAGAGCCTGTTGGGAGATGCGAGCAGTGTGTGGGCGGGCATTATCCTGCTGAAACAGAGCATTGGGCAGCCCCTGAAGGTACGGGAGTGCCACCGGCCGCAGCACATGCTGCACGTAGCGGTGGGCATTTAACGTGCCTTGAATACGCACTAGAGGTGACGTGGAATCATACGCAATAGCGCCCCAAACCATGATGCCGCGTTGTCTAGCGGTAGGGTGCTCCTCAGTTACGGCCGGATTTGACCTTTCTCCACGCCGACGCCACACGCGTCTGCGGTGACTATCACTGACAGAACAGAAGCGTGACTCATCTGAGAACACGACGTTCCGCCATTCCCTCATCCAAGTCGCTCTAGCCCGGCACCATGCCAGGCGTGCACGTCTATGCTGTGGAGTCAATGGTAGTCTTCTGAGCGGACGCCGGGAGTGCAGGCCTCCTTCAACCAATCGACGGGAAATTGTTCTGGTCGATATTGGAACAGCCAGGGTGTCTTGCACATGCTGAAGAATGGCGGTTGACGTGGCGTGCGGGGCTGCCACCGCTTGGCGGCGGATGCGCCGATCCTCGCGTGCTGACGTCACTCGGGCTGCGCCTGGACCCCTCGCACGTGCCACGTGTCACATGTCCCTGCGCCAACCATCTTCGCCACAGGCGCTGCACCGTGGACACATCCCTATGGGTATCGGCTGCGATTTGACGAAGCGACCAACCTGCCCTTCTCAGCCCGATCACCATACCCCTCGTAAAGTCGTCTGTCTGCTGGAAATGCCTCCGTTGACGGCGGCCTGGCATTCTTAGCTATTCACGTGTCCTGTGGCACACGACAACACGTTCTACAATGACTGTCGGCTGAGAAATCACGGTACGAAGTGGGCCATTCGCCAACGCCGTGTCCCATTTATCGTTTCGCTACGTGCGCAGCACAGCGGCGCATTTCACATCATGAGCATACCTCAGTGACGTCAGTCTACCCTGCAATTGGCATAAAGTTCTGACCACCCCTTCTTGGTGTTGCATTTGCTCTGTCAGTCAGTGTATGTCAGTGCCGGCCCCGTGGTGTAGGGGTAGCGTGCCTGCCTCTTACCCGGAGGCCCCGGGTTCGATTCCCGGCCAGGTCAGGGATTTTTATCTGGACCTGAGGGCTGGTTCGAGGTCCACTCAGCCTACGTGATTAGAATTGAGGAGCTGTCTGACGGTGAGATAGCGGCGCCGGTCTCGAAAGCCAAGAATAACGGCCGAGAGGATTCGTTGTGCTGACCACACGACACCTGGTAATCTGCAGGCCTTCGGGCTGAGCAGCGGTCGCTTGGTAGGCCAAGGCCCTTGAAGTGCTGTAGTGCCATGGGGTTTGGTTTGGTTTAAATATGTCAGCCTAATGTCGGTAGATTTACCCACACAAGAAAGAACTCCCACGGGACAAACTTCCGGCACATCGACGACTGAAAAACCCATGAAAGCAGTTAGCAGGTTGTAAAGCTATTATTATTATTATTATTATTATTATTATTATTATTATTATTATTATTATTATTATTATATTGTTTTTACGTCCCACTAGCTCCTTTAGACCGTTTTCAGAGACGCCAAGGTTCCGGTATTTTGTCCCTCAGGAATTCTTTTTCGTGCCAGTAAATCTACTGACAAGATGCTGACGTACTTGAGCACCTTCAAATACCACTGGAATGAGCCAGGATCGAACCTGCTAAGTTGGGGTCAGAAGGCCAGCTATCTACCATTTGAGCATTCTTCTTCTTCTTCTTCTTCTTCTTCTTCTTCTTATTATTATTATTATTATTATTATTATTATTATTATTCAGGACCCACTATTCCATTTTTTTTATTTTAATACATTTTATCAAAATTTTATTTATTTATTTATTTATTTATTTATTTATTTATTTATTTATTTATTTATTTATTTATTTATTTATTTATTTATTTATTTATTTATTTATTTATTTTGTAGTCTTAACAAAAATTACATTTATGAACTAGCTTTCCGTTAAAATTTAAGTTATCACTATTAATTATTTACTAACATGAAGCATCTTATTGTAACAAAATGTTTTAATGCGGTAAGTAATTGGGAAATATTGTTGGTCTTTTTGAAGAAAATTACAGATCCATTATTCAAAAGGAGGTGTGTGGGGAATTCCAAATCACGACTTGCCTGGCTACTATTTTACTTAGTCACGCCGCTGGAATAAATGCATGCTGGGTACGTTTGAATGCATCCATTACACAACCGTACCCAGTCACAATACTTCCGCACGTGCAAAACACACAGTAATACTTCAGTTCTCATGATTCTAGACTGCTCCCTGACATACGCAGGCATCTACGGGTACATGTGCAGTATTTTGAGCAACGGCGCTCCCACAAAACCCTTCAAATATCGACACCATGTACGCTGCCTGGGTATCAGTATCGACGTTCCATTTTTCTCTACTAGATAGCTCGGACGCTGAGCGACCTCGTACTAAGTTTAGTTCGGTCGCGTAAGCACCGAATGTTTCGCTACAGAAATTTTACGACATAGTAACGAATGGACTTCCTTCTGCCCTTCAGAAACGCGTTAATCTCTACCAGGTTTGAACCTATGTCCTTGCGATCCAGAGGCCAACACTACTATTGATCCACAGAAGGAACAATAGGAAGGGGTATCGTAAAGTTTTAATTATAAACTGGTTGAACTCCACTGTCGGCAGCCCTGAAGATGGTTTTCCGTAGTTTCCCATTTTCACACCGGACAAATGCTGCGGCTGTACTTTAATTAAGGCCACAGCCTCATCTTTCCCACTCCCAGCCCTTTCCTGTCCCATCGTCGCCATAAGACATATCTGTGTTGGTGCAACGTAAAGCAAATTGTACTTCTACAAAAGCCATACTCCTTACATTAAACAACAAATTTCCCAGTTACAAAACAACCATCATCTTTTCATTAAAGCTGAAGAATCGCGTGTCGCTCTTTCTCGACCATCGTGACTTCAGGTGAGAAAATAAATAATGAAGGAGAAATCATCCAAAGAAAGGCATTTTGTTGAAGGAAGTTAACAGAAAATGTCATCTTGAGGTTTGGTTGAGACTGCGATATAATTCTTGGAATGGATATAAATTACTCCTACAACCAATCTGACTGTCACAGCTCATTACCGAATTTCTTTGAACGTCTTCTTTGAACTCGGTCAATAAGGAATCCAAGGCAACGTGGTCGGAAATTTACTTCAAATCGCCGCCGTACCATCTGCTCTTGCTTGATATCTCCATCTCTCTTTTCAAAATATTGAATGTCAAAATGAACGTCATGGTTGAAAGTTTAAAAAGTGAACATTACGTTCAGTAGGGGTATTATTGTCATGGTAACACTGATGGCATATCGTCACGTGGTGAATACGTTCATGATGGGTTCTGTTTCATTATTAGTAAGTTTAAAATCTGCACAAAATATTCTCTAAGATATTGAACCAGAAGACAGAAACTTTGTAAGTACCGTGTGTTCTATTCTGTGGTCTAGGACATAATCAACACTTTACTGGACCCCCGGCGAGAAGGAAAATATGAGATCCCTTATCACACTTCTTAATGTTCAGTAATAATAATAATAATAATAATAATAATAATAATAATAATAATAATAATAATAATAATAATATATTCTCCGATTTTTAAATCACAACTAATTCCATTGATGTATGCAGAAGGGATATTCAAAACAAAAGTAACACGACAATCTATTCCTTCCCACCAATACACTTCCCACAGCCAATTTACTTTTATAAAGTAACTTTTATATTTTTTGAATTGGTAGAATTAGGTCATCACCGTTTTTTTTTATTACGGTTGGTACTCAACTATTACTCGCGGGCTACACAAGAAGAGTCATTCATTGTTGCGGCGTTACATCCATAACAGTTGTTTGAGATTTTGAAAAAAATGGCTGTACGCCTCATAATGGTGCCTTACACCCTTGACAGCATGAAGAGTGTAACACCTTCATTTGTTGCCCTAATCCTTCCCAGAAGATCACCCCTCTCCTCAGGTGTTATTGCGTAGATTATGTGACACACACAAATCTATTTCTTGACTTTCCCCAAACGCTAACAGCATATCCACCAACTCATCGTTATTACAAAGCCCCAGCTCCATTCAGTAACAAACAACGTACAACCGGAACGTTTACTCATGTTCTACCCTTCCCCTCGTGCACAATACTTTCTGGTGAGTCGCAGGACACATTCGCTTCTAACATGAATCTACAGCATCCCCTTTTTGTAAGAGTAGACTGTCCCGCTGCACAAGTAAACCAGTGAAGTTTCTGACACATCGGGAATTTGGACTGAAAATATTTTCTCTACTGAGCAAGTGGCTGCGCGGTTTGGTTACATAGCTATCAGCTTGAATTCGGGAGATAGTGGGTTCGAACCCTACTGTCGGCGGAAGATGGTTTTCCGTGATTTCCAGTTTGCACACCAGGCAATTGCTGGGGCTGGACCTTCATTAAGGCCACGGTGGCTTCCTTCCCACTCCTAGCCCCTTCCTATCCCATAATCGTCATAATACCTACCCTTGTCGGTGTGACGTAAAGCAAATTTTAATAAAATTCGCTGAAGCACCTTTTACTTCAGGCCTCCATGCCTTACTCAGCGGTGTGCATCTGAAGAACGCCGTAAAATAGATGTTACATTATTACATCTGTGATCCGGAAACTCGAGAGAAAAATATGAGAGGCCATAGAAAGAAAGAAACTTCCAAAATAGGATATTTCACTATACAAACAATAAATATGTAGATATTTATTCCACACATCTTTATGTCTTAAACCTCGCAGGACCAAACCAGAATCTGTAACCAAGGGAGGGGAGTTCAAAAAATGTCCACTGAAAATAAACATAAGTGAAGGAATTATTTGAATCTGTTATTTTGAAGAAAAATGTACAGGCTTATTTATGAAATGGCGTAAGTCAAGTATTCTCCAAGCATGTTTACATGCTTCTGTTTTTAACTACAAGTTGAGGTACAAACTTTCATTGTCAAAACTCGCCAAACGTGTGGTAGAAAAAATTCATGTACTGTACTTAAAATTTTCATCAATGGTGCTTGGCAAGAATTTTTCAGTTTACTTTTTTCATATTTTCCACTAGTTGCCTTTTTTTATTTATGTTCCTTCATAAATAACCGATTCATTTTATGTCTAAACTTGCGAGTTTGCTAGATAATGTATTTAAAGCAAATACACGATGATAATCAATTTATTCTTCAACAATAAATGACTTCTATATGCAACACTATGCCCTGGGGAATCATGTCATTCATTTTGTACGGAAAACTACAGGTAGACACAAGATATACATGAGTACTAACTCTCTATTGTTGACATACCAACCATTCTCACATTTGCCATCTTTGCAACAAAAAACACCGGATGATGTACACACATTGAGTAAAGCCAATACGTGAAATAACTGAATACTATTATAAAAATGTAGGTTACTCTGTGGACCAGGGGGGGGGGCATTTTATGTCAATTACGATTCTGAGATGAATATTTTTCCATAGCACATACGGGCATGTTTCTAACCAGATAACAAAATACACTCATTTGTCCGCCTCTGTGCTGTAGTGGAGACTCGAGTTCGATTCCCAGCTCTGCCGTGGAATTTGAAAAAAGTGGTACGAGGACTGGAACGAGATCCACTCAGCCTCGGGAGGTCATCTGAGTAGAGGGGGTTCGATTCCCTCCTCAGCCGTCCTCGAAGTGATTTTCCGTGGTTTCCCACTTCTCCTTCAGGCAAATGCTGGGATGGTATCTAACTTAAAGTCACGGCCGCTTCCTTCTCTCTTCCTTGTCTATCCCTTCCAATTTTCCCATTCCTCCACAAGGCCCCTGTTCAGCATAGCAGATGAGACCGCCAGGGCGAGGTACTGGTCCTCCTACCCATTTATATCCCCCGCTCCAGGACACTGCCCTTTAGGTGGTAGTGGTGGGATACTTCGCTGGGTCCGAGGGGAAAACCAACCCTGGACGGCAAACGGATTAATAATTAAACATTCTAATAATCGATATAGGCTTACATCGCATGGCAGCAGAAACAGGGGTGGTGGGGATAAGTGACCATGAAGATAACTCGTTCAGTTCTACTACAGCAGAAGAAATAGCTTCACCAGCACAGTATGAGGTAATTTCTTACCTCTCTGCTTATTCCAATCACACAGTAGCGGCGCTAAGATCTCGCCCCCCCCCCTCCGACAATAATTGAAATATGGGCCCCTCGTTTTCTGATAAGGAAAGTTACAAGTTTATTTCGTAGTACAAGGTTGTATATTATTACAATGAACAGCAACGATGATGATAATAATAATAATAATAATAATAATAATAATAATAATAATAATAATAATAATAATAATAATAATAGATTTCATATCCGAAAGAATAAAAATAATAAACGTGTATACGGTACGAAAACACACACACACACAAGAAATGCATATTCCAATTATAGTAACCAAAACACGCTGACCGTCACAATACTAGAAAGAAGCGCTGCACTACGACGGCCTAAGTTTGGAATAACCCTCTGTAATACAAATAATATTGTGTTGTGTGTTGTAGCCTTATCAGTTTGTAAAATCACTCTTCAGCTACTGAATTAAGAAACAGTCATGGTCCCCGTCCCCCCGGCCGGCCCCGTGGGATCTGTGGGGTCCTTATCGCCGCCACTGCAATGACATCACACTTATCCTACAATATCCATCTCTGCTGGGGTTGTTCCTGAAATTAATCGCAGGTATTCTTACACGTGCCTTTCTAGGTTGTCTTTTCAGTAAATTCAAGGATGTACTTTCCCCCAGACAGACCGAAATAACTGTGTTTTAAAGAATATGAGCAATTATTTGAAACACCAACAGTCACTTACTAAAATAAAGATGACGGGAAGATATAATTTTGAAAGTTCCAAGGTATCTTATCACCTAGTGATGATAGCCGCCAATGTAGCTATGCTTAAAAGAACGCAAAAAAGAATTCATTTATTTCTCCTTGCAAACTTTTGAGGGGCTGCCTGGCCGAGGCGGTAAACGCATGCTCATTTCACCCGGAAGGACTTGGGTTCGATTCCCTTCAGAAACGAGATTTCCACTTCCGGAGGTGTATTTGGTCCTGAGGTTCACTCAACCTACGCCAAAAATGAGTATCAGATTAATTACTGGGGATAAAGGCGGCCGAGCATAGAGCTAACCAATCTACCCCATCAAGTGCCGAGGTTACGGATAGTGGAAGCCTTTACCTTCCACCCCTCCAAGGGCTTTCATGGCCTGTACGGAGATGACTTTGTTTGCATGAACACCTTTCGATCATTCCAGATCTATGACAAAAAATGTCAGTATTTCCTTTAAGACCGCCATTCTGTTAAGTAACTGTAACTGAATCAAGGAAAAACCGAGCGAGTTCGCCGTGCGCGTAGAGGCGCGCGGCTATGAGCTTGCATCCGGGAGATAGTGCGTTCGAATCCCACTGTCGGCAGCCCTGAAGATGGTTTCCCGTGGTTTCCCATTTTCACACCTTAATTAAGGCCACGACCGCTTCCTTCCAACTCCTAGGCCTTTCCTATCCCATCGTCGCCATAATACCTATCTGTGTCAGTGCGACGTAAAGCCCCTAGCATAAAAAAAAGAATCAAGGAAATCAAATACCCACAAAATTCAGTAAACCTACTTTTACAGGAGGGACAAAAAACTATTTTATGCCGATCTTTCCCATTAAATCATCTTGATAATTTTTAAATTGCAGGACTACCTTAAGATTGCCTAAACAAACTATGAATAACAAAGTAACAATAGTTGGATAGGATTTTATTTTTTTAAATATTATATATGCCTCTAATTAGATGTTTTTTAATTTCCGCAGTGTATTAACGAGCTACAAGCATCAGAACACCCTTTGTGGCCGTCTACTTCAGCCTTCACTGTACATACAGTATGCGTTACTTGTTTGTTGTCTGATATTCGATTTACACCGAAGTTATCCACCCACACCTGCTTGAGATAGAATTCATCACAAACGTTTGTTGGAAGTCGAAAGTTACGGTTTTTGTATCATTCTCATCATCTTCTGTTGGCATGAGATAGTGCTGCCAACTAGCGGTAGAATGTTTACGGAAGGGAGAAACTCTCTAACTCCAGAGAATAAATTGATTCGTTCTTGATTCGTTATGCCCAACTAAGAAGCACGTTTGAACTTATGAGCACTTTTGGTTTTCTTCTTTTCTTCCCAATATCTCTAGATCCTCTCGCTGTGTTCCTTTGTTACGTTCAATCAATCCTGTATTTAGTCGGGTGGGCTTTACAGAAAATTTGTGTTTGTGAATTAAGTTTCTGAATTTTATTGTATCTTGAATGGTTTCTTTATTAATGCTAATTTCATTCAGCTCTTCACTGATTTATTTTAGCCAATTATTGTGATTTTTCATTAATAGGGCAAGTTCAAAATGTTTTTTGTGAGCCTTTTATTATCTATTCTGTGAAAGTGACCATAATACTGTAATCGCCGTTTCCTGATGATATCTGTGATTTTTTTCTTAACTTGATAGATTTCGTGTGATTTCTTTTTCGTCCATTTTCCATTTTCGTCTTTTAGTCCTAAGATTTTACTGAGGAGTTTTCTTTCTTGTTTTTCGATCATCTGTATTCGAGATTTGCCACCAATTATATAGTTTCAGATGCTTAAAGTGCTTCTGTCTTAACTACTGTTATAATGTCGTAATTTTGTCTTTCTTGATATACTTTTATTGTATCTGTTCCAAGTAATTTTGTATGCTGTTTGAGATTTTGCAATTCTTTCTTTCTTAGCTTGCTGATTTAGCCCTGATGGTTCAATAATTTCACTTAGATACTAACATATATTTATCTACTTGAGCGATACATTGGTTTGTGATCTCCGCGAAATAATAAGCAGCTTGTAGCTGACTAGTTAGCGTCGTATGTGGCGGTTTTATGTTATACATGGATATTAGGCTACGCTTGCAATATGTTTCCACCGTAACACCGAAAATGAGAAAAAATTGAGATCGATGGTTTTTTATTTCCATGATTCATTGTAATTTTACTGAATACTTTTTGTAGTAGAAATTTTCATAATTGTAACTGAGTAACATATTTCTCAAGTAACAGTAATCCAGCCCGAATACCTTTTTCTTGTACTTTTCTCAGCTTTGGAAATGTATTTCGCAAAACGTAAAAAAAACTTCTGGAAAGAGGCCAATTCCATATATTTTAAAATTATTATTTACAGATATAATGCCAGTTCATTAATAATTTCATAGTACCTATAGTCTGAGAGTTTGCTACCAAACAAGGATCATGCTCCTTTATCTAAGTCCGATACCTTCTATTTGGCAGACATTGGAGTTTCCTCCTCGTTATCCATTTTCATGTATTCCACCCTTTGCTACCTCTTCTCCTACCGAGGACAGTAAAAGGGATGGTGCTAGCTAAAGTTACTTACGTCTAGCCGCTGACAAGTGTGGTGCTTGCATCGTTGGAAATCGGGTACATTCGGCCACACTCGTTACCGGCCCCGCGCTTTCTTTGTGGTGATCAACGATGATAGTTTCGGCTGCGGTCGGGTAAGTTCGGCTGACAAGTGTGGTGCTTGCATCTTTCAAAATCGGCAATATTCGGAGCCCCGATGCTAGTTTCGGCTGCGTAAGTGGGTGTTCCGTATATCAGCTGCATTCGCGCCAATAATATTGTTACATAGTTTTCTGAGTTTTGTCTCTCATGTGTAGTGGATAGTTTTCTCTTGTACCTCATGTGTGGGTTACGTTGCTGTTTTCTGCTACGTATAACATGTACAGTTGATTAGTTAGTTTTTGCCTGTGTTGTGTGAGTGAAGATTTAATTAGAGTAATACTGCTGCTATTTGTGCTGTTGTGTATTTGCCTTGTGTGAATATTAACGTACTATTTGTGCTTATATTATAGTGTAGATATCCTGTTTAAACAACATATTTAATGAAAATATGGATCGCTTTGCATGCAGTCATTGCGCTAAGACTTTTAGACACAATAAAACTTTGGTGAAGCATATAAAGCTGAAGCATTCAGGTTCGAGTACACAGTTTATCTGCAATTTATGCGATTTTAGAACCGACTCGAAATTTTCCTTGGCGCGTCATTTGAAAGGGAAACACTCATCATCAAGGTCAGAAAGTAATTGTAATGTCAAGTGTCCACTGTGTAACGAGACTCGCGCTACAAAACATGATATTATACAGCACTACACATCAGAACACGAGGTATCTATCGTGAATACAACTATCAAGTTTTCGAGTGAAGAGGAGTTCTATAAATGGAAAAATGAAACCGAAAAAGAAGAAGTCTGTGAGTTTGTAATATGGCGATCAAAATATGTTAATAAGAAAGAAGGGTGTGCAAAAATGTCATTTAGATGTCATCGAGATGGTGTCTTTAAGACTGAAAGCAAAAATATACGCCACTGTAAAATGTTAGGGAGCAACAAGATTAATGGACATTGTCCCGCAAAAATTGATGTAAGCTTTCATTCGTCAGGCGAAGTAACAGTTTTGTACTGTAAAACTCACGTAGGTCATCAACCAGAGTTAGGTCGTCTAAGACTATCACAAGCCGAAAAAACGGACATTGCAGCCAAGATTGCAATGCAAGTTCCATTCAATAAAATACTAGATGATATTAGAGATTCCTTGGGTGGCTCAGGGCTAGAACGAATCCACCTACTCACTAGAAAGGATCTTTCTAACGTAGAGCAGCAGTACAGTTTAAAATCACCCGCAGTTCGACATAAAAATGACTGTACGTCTGTCGAATCGTGGATTAATGAGATGGAGATTGCTGGTGATGTCGTGATGTTTTACAAACCGCAGGGCATTCTTCTAGAAACCCATCCTCAACTGCAAGCTGATGACTTCATTCTTATTATGATGAATGAAGCACAGAGGGAAATGCTTCGGCAGTATGGCAACGATTCTGTATGTTTTGATGGTACTCATGGCCTCAGCAATTACGGATTTGAACTTACAACTCTTCTCGTTCTAGATGATCTTTCTCAGGGATTTCCATGTGCTTTTATGTTTTCAAGTAGAAGTGACACATGTGTTATGACACTGTTCTTATCTGTTATAAGAAATGCACTGTCAGAAGCCCTGCAACCAAGAGTATTTATGTCAGATATGGCAGAAATGTATTATAATGCTTGGTCTGCGGTAATGCTACCTCCTGAATTTCGCCTATTTTGTACGTGGCATGTTGATCACGCCTGGCGAAAAAATCTTTCAAAAGTGAACGGTCGCGAGAAACAGGTTGAAGTGTACAAACTGCTGCGTACTTTACTAGAAGAGAGGGACGAGGTAGCATTTTCAAAAATGATAGGACAAGTCTTAATCATGTTGAAAAATGACCCAAACACCAGAGCTTTTGGTTTGTATTTCGAAAATGAGTACAAACCGTGTGTTTCGAATTGGGCCTACTGTCACCGCCTGCATTCCGGACTAAATACAAATATGCATCTTGAACGAATGCATGGTGTATTGAAACACATTTACATGGGTGGAAAAAAACCTAAGAGGTTGGATATAGCAATTAATACGCTTATGACTTTTGTGAGAGATAAACTCTATGATAGACTGATTCACATACACAAAGGTAAAATTACCAGCAAATTGTCGGCGATCAGACAACGGCACCAAAGCTCACTGCTGCTATCTGAGGAAAGTGCTGTCTGCGAGGGAGAAATATGGAGGGTTTCATCACGAAACAGGAACGAAATTTACGAAGTGAGGAAGACGGACAAACCGAGCTGCAGCTGTAGTTTACAATGTACTGAATGCAAAGCATGTGTTCATCAATACATCTGCGGCTGCCTTGATTCATCTATTAAATTCAATATGTGTAAACATATTCACCTTGTCTGCAGAATGATACCGACAACTACAGAGGGAGGAGACGAGTCTTCAGAAAGTAGCCTAATTATTCAAGAACAGCCACACACTGAGGAGCAAGATATTATTCTTAGACAGTTACAAACTACAGATGTCACGAGAAAATGTACAAACATAGAGCAAAGTAAGGCGAAACTTCTACATGCATTCAAAGAAATTCTCGATCAAGCCGACTGCGAAGAAGACATAGATATTATTCAGAGACAAATTAAGCCCATTATTCCAACTCTTCAGGCCCGAAAATCAAAATTAACGTTTCTATCTACGCCAGAGTCTACTGCAGCAAAAATCACTAAATTTGAACCTCAAAGGAGGCTATTTTCAACCAAGAAAGTTCAAAAGAAGACATGTTTATCTCTTTCTAGACCTACAAACGATGAACAGGATAATATTGCAGCACAGTTGTTGATACTTCCGGAAACTCAGTTGAACGTTGCTGTAAATCTCTAATCACGAGACATTTTACATTTACATGTTAGTGACATTATTGTGTGTATTACTTTTTTATACGCACCGTTTTATTTCTGAAGTAGAACTGTTTTTAATATTACCTTTAATTTAGTGCGTTAGGAGACTGCTCTCTTTTCTTCCCTGACAGTTGCTGTACTCTATCGTGAGAATGAAGTGACTAAAATGTGTGATTTTAACGTAATATTGTGTAATTTCTGAAGTGCAACTTTTTAAATAATAGCCTACGTTTAATTTAGTGCGTTACGAGACTGTTCTCTTTTCTTGAGCGACTGACAGTACTCTGCCGTGAGAATCAAGTGATCAGACTGTGATTTTACCGTCATATTATGTGTAATTTAGTGTATTGGGAGACCGTTCTCATTTCTTGAGTGACTAATTGATGTATTATTCCATGAAAAAGAGGTGCCTAAACTGTGTTTTGAATAACGGTGTATTCTACTGTGAGAATATATCCGCAAGCCTTGAACAACTTCAGTATTTTGGTGAGTACAATAATGTTATTTTACATTTAAATATCTGAAATATTTCCCGCTCCTGCCTTCCTTTCAAATGCCACGTTGCTCGCGCCTGTCCGCTCCTGATGTTGCTCGTACTGTAGTGCGAACGAGGCCTCTAACGAGTGTGACCGAATATAGCCGATTTTCAACGATGCAGGCACCACACTTGTCAGCGGCTAGACGCAAGTGCTAAAGTTGGTCAGTGCGTGTCAACTAGATTTGCCAGGTATCGCTTATTCTTCGGGATATCCCGTACTGACCTCATACAGACGACCATAATGAGCTATTTCATCATCTTCCTTACATTTTCTCCCTTGCGTGGGGTCTGCGTTCTTGCATCCATTTCTCCCCTTCAGACGATCCATAGTATCACGAGGGTTGAGTTTTGCGTTGCGCATGCTCTGTTTCACCCTGTCCTCCCAACGTTGTTGTGGTCGTTCACATAAAGCTGAAGGGCGGTCTTTGCAACCGAGGTGTAAGTGCTGAGAGGTACATGCCCACGCCATCGCAGACATGATTCCCGCATTTACTGTGCGATCGGATCAATGTTTAATTTCTTACCCACATTATCATTCCTCGCATAGTCTGGTCGAGTAAAGCCACTGGGCCATCGAAGCACCTTCATTTGCACTGCATGAAGTGCTTGTTCGTATTTTAATGTTTTAGACCAGGACAAAAAGTCACTGGTCTCATCACTGTACAATACAGTAGATTTTAGATGACCGGGCGAGTTGGCCGTACGGTTAGGGGTGCGCGGCTGTGAGCTTGTATCCGGGAGATAGCAGGTTCGAACCCCACTGTCGGCAGCCCTAAAGATGGTCTTCAGTGGTTTCCCATTTTCACACCAGGGGATGTACCTTAGTTTTTTTTTTTTTTTTTTTTTTTTTTTGCTAGTTGCTTTACGTCGCACCGACACAGGTAGGTCTTATGGCGACGATGGGACAAGGAAAGGCTAGGAGTGGGAAGGAAGCGGCCGTGGCCTTAATTGAGGTACAGCCCCAGCATTTGCCTGGTGTGAAAATGGGAAACCACGGAAAACCATTTTCAGGGCTGCCGATAGTGGGGTTCGAACCTACTATCTCCCGAATACTGGATACTGGCCGCACTTAAGCGACTGCAGCTATCGAGCTCGGTTGTACCTTAGTTAAGGCCACGGCCGCTTCCTTCCTACTCCTAGCCCTTTCCTACCCCTTCATCGCCATAAGACCTGTCTGTGTCGGTGCGACGTAAAACCAATCATAACAAAAATAAAAATAGATGTAATGGAATTTCCAATCATCATTGATCTGCATTTAGGGCTGTCGCCCTGTTGGCAGATTCCCTATCAATTGCTTATTTTGCCTTAAATTATTTAAACGAACTTTGATATGTATCGAATATTTCCCTTGACAAATTATTACAATCCATAACTGAGGCGGTCGACATAAAAAAGGCACATAGGTGAAAACTCATGTTGGAGAATAAAGGAAGTGAAATATTTGTCTTTGTTTCTCTTCGGTGTTTCTTTATTTTCCATACTGTAGTGTTCGTTATTATTTAGAGTATTTAAATCAGATATGAATAATTCAAGTAAAATATGACTTAAATGACTCATGAATTAAATAAAAAAGAATATTATGAGCCCATTTTACGCAGACAGCATTTCATCATCATCATGTGTTTACCCTCCAGGTTCGGCTTTTCCTTCGGACTCAGCGAGGGATCCCACCTCTACCGCCTCAAGGGCAGTGTCCTGGAGATTCAGACTCCTGGTCGGGGAATACAACTGGGGAGAATGACCAGTACCTCGCCCAGGCGGCTTCACCTGCTATGCTGAGCAGGGGCCTTGTGGAGGGATGGGAAGGTTGGAAGGGATAGACAAGGAAGAGGGAAGGAAGCGGCCGTGGCCGTAAGTTAGGTACCATCCCGGCATTCGCCTGGAGGAGAAGTGGGAAACCACGGAAAACCACTTCGAGGATGGCTGAGGTGGGAATCGAACCCACCTCTACTCAGTTGACCTTCCGAGGCTGAGTGGACACCGTTCCAGCCCTCGAACCACTTTTCAAATTTTCGTGGCAGAGCCGGGAATCGAACCCGGACCTCCGGGGGGGGGGCAGCTAATCACGCTAACCACTACACCACAGAGGCGGACAGACAGCATTTTCGGTGGTAAAATTCAATAAACAAGTTTTACATACAGTGCTTTAAATTAAATGCAATCCAATATCAATACCAAAGATTGAGTTTGTGGAAAAATTAAGTGGGTACAATAGATGAGTATTGTCAGAGAATAGAATTTTCTGTTCAGTATTGGTTTATTAGCATTGTCAGAGAATAATACTAAAAAGCCCTAATTCATTTACTGTTCAGCCTTAGTTTATCATCCTGTCAATAAACGCAACATCGTCCCCGGACAAAAGTTTGTACAGGCTTCTTATGTCTTTCACTTGTTTTTGTTTGATGTCTTTTCCTCCACGGTGAAGTTTTCTTGTTTGTAAGGACATTTCCAAATGCAAAAACAGGTTCAAATTTGCAATGAGGGTGTGAGAACCTCACATTGTGTTTATGATCATATACTGCATCATTGTGAATGGGATATTATTTCTCGATACTGACTTGTCCAAAAAAAGAACAGAGATTTAAAAAATCCCAGTCTGACAGTAACTTCAAAAATGGAGAAGGGTTTCTACAACACAGTACCATTGCAGTAAGATAAGGCTTTGCATTCCCAGTCACTTCTTTCTGGTGAAGTTTAACAACAGTCCAACCCCGCGGTGTAGGGGGCAACGCGTCCGCCTGTCACCCGGCGGCCCCGGGTTCGATTCCTAGCCAGGTCAGGGGTTTTTAATTGTAAATTATTAATATCCCTGGCCTGGGGACTGGGTGTTTGTTTCGTCCTTAATTTTCCTTCCCTCACAATACTCGCAGGTTCCTACCATATGTTACAAGTAGGATCAAAAGACCTTTCTAGGTCTACGCCCCGAACAAATAGCATTAAAAAAAGTGTAAAAACATCAGTTTTCAACATACCCCGCTGAATCTTTCGCCATTATTAACTAGAGAAAATGGCGGACGTCCGCCTCTGTGGTGTAGCGTGATTAGCTGCCACCCCCGGAGGTCCGGGTTCGATTCCCGGCTCTGCCACGAAATTTGAAAATTGGTACGAGGGCTGGAACGGGGTCCACTCAGCCTCGGGAGGTCAACTGAGTAGAGGTGGGTTCGATTCCCACCTCAGCCATCCTGGAAGTGGTTTTCCGTGGTTTCCCACTTCTCCTCCAGGCGAATACCGGGATGGTACCTAACTTAAGGCCACGGCCGCTTCCTTCCCTCTTCCTTGCCTATCCCTTCCAATCTTCCCATCCCTCCACAAGGCCCCTGTTCAGCATAGCAGGTGAGGCCGCCTGGGCGAGGTACTGGTCATACTCCCCAGTTGTATCCCCCTACCAAGAGTCTGAAGCTCCAGGACACTGCCCTTGAGGCGGTAGAGGTGGGATCCCTCGCTCAGTCCGAGGGAAAAACCGAACCTGGAGGGTAAACAGATGATGATGATGATGATGATGATGATGATGAAAATGGTGGACAAAACTGTGTATTCTACGTAAAACGGACCGGTAGATTCATGTGCCATTTTTACGTCGAACACTTCAATTCCTCTTGGCATAAATTAATATTTTCCCCCAATTTGTCCTCTTTGAGTTCCAATGGACGACAACGATAACTAAGTTATGAGTGAGCAACATAAACCGGATTCACATGCACACTAAGAACGTGACCGCGTTGTCCTTGGTTCTTATTACAGTAGCTGAGGTCTTAGTTCATCATACATTGTATATTAATAGAGGATGCAACCAGGAAATTACTGTCATTCAGTGTAGCGAAGTATAAAGTGTTGCAATCTCTCTCCATCTTGAAATGAAGCCCATTATTCATTCATAGCGAAGCAATGTTAATTTGCACTTGAAAGGTGTATTTTCCTTCTGGGCACTTGTCGAGCTCGTGATAGGATATTTAATATTTCTGTTTGGCTGACTAAAGCTAACACGGCAAATTAAATGGCGTATGGCTTTTAGTGCCGGGAGTGTCCGAGGATATCTTCGGTTAGCCAAGGCAGTAGCGGGGGTAGTCGCCCCCTCACTTTGTGGAGAAAACATTACATTACCCCCAGTGGGTGGGGGACGCAGACGAAGAATGCACCCACGGTATCCCCTGCCTGTCGTAAGAGGCGACTCAAAGGGGCGAGCAAGGGATGATTGAATTAGAATTACCGGGTGAGTTGGCCGTGCGGTTAGGGGCGCGCAGCTGTGAGCTTGCATCCGGGAGATAGTGGGTTCACACCCCACTGTCGGCAGCCGTGAAGATGGTTTTACCGAGCTCGATAGCTGCAGTCACTTAAGTGCGGCCAGTGTCCAGTATTCGGGAGATAGTGGGTTTGAACTCCACTGTCGGCAGCTCTGAAGATGGTTTTCCGTGGTTTCCCATTTGCACACCAAGCAAATGCTGGGGCTGTACCTTAATTAAGGCCATGGACGCTTCCCTCCCATTCCTAGACCTTTCCGGTCCCATTGTCGCCATAAGACCTATCTGTGTCGGCGCGACGTAGAACAAATAGGGGAATTTTGTGCAACTTCTCGCCTTTAATAATCACCATTATCATGTTGTTCAATCCATCTATCTATATTTAAAAATGGATGTATGTGTGCAAATGACACATCTCCTAAACTTGTGGAGTAATTTCAACCAAACTTTGTACACTTAATACTTGCTATCCGGAGATGAGCATTGCGGGGGTAAGCCATCCCTAGCCTCTTTAGGGTTGGCGGGCCGGGGTTTTTATATATAAAACATCGAAAATAGTGTCAAATCCACAGTTTTCGGCATCGCCGAGATGAATAGTGACACTCCAGATTTTTTAAAAGTCCAAGTTCATCCCCCTTTTGGAAGGGGGCGAGGGGGAGTGAGATATACAAATAATCGAACATAATGTCGAATCCTTACTTTTCGGCGTCGCTGAGATCAATAGTAACACTCCAGTTTTTTAAAGTCCTAGTTCAGCCCCGTTTTGTGCGGGCGCGAGGGGGCAATGAGACATAAAAATAATCGAATGTCGAATCCATAGTTTTCGGGGTCGCTGAGATATTTTCAATGTCCAAGTTCAGCCCCCTTTTAGGTGGGGGGTTAAGGGGAAGCGCGAGATATAAAAAAATAGAAAATATTGTCGAATCTTTAATTTACGGGGTCGCTGACATCAATAGTAACATTCCGGACTTTTTTAAAGTTCACGTTTATCCCTCTTTTGTGTGGGAGGCGAGGCGGGGGGGGGGGGGCAGTGAGGCATAAAAATAATCGAAAATACTGTCGAATCCATAGTTTTCCGGGTCACTGAAATGAATAGTAACACTCCGGATATTTTTAAAGTACAAGTTCGTCCCCCTTTGGGGTGGAGGGCGTACAAATATTACCTACTAACTGGAAAGAATACTGTGTGGGCAAGATGCCCCTAGAAACCCAAGGGAATACATCGAAGTCGGTTTGGAGCGATCTATATACTGTATACTATACCGTGTATACGGTGCAGACCTCCCTTTCGAGGCATTTGTATAAAAATGAAAATAGACGTGAATTAATGAGGCAATTCCAGGCATCTTAGAAACTTAAAAACTTGGTACCAGAGAAGCTGATGACTTCAAGATCCCTAGAAAAATCGGAAATTCTCAAAATTCCCTGAGGGGGCCACGCTGGGGTTTCAAATGTGGGGCTCAGCTTAAGAACGCAGTCGGATATATTTATTCAAAACGATATCCTATAGGTTTCATGGGCTTAAAAGTGTCCTGGAAGTCCTAATTTTTAATTCTCTCCACCAAATCAAGACGGCGGCACATTCTGCGAGACAAGCTAGAAAATAGAAATTTGGCAAAATTCTAGTTTCTAGTCTGTAACCGACGGAAAAATTACGAGATGTTTAAATATTTCATTTCTTTGCCCCTGAAAAATATCGAAATATGTAGGCAATTTTAATAACGGTGCAGACCTTCCTTTCGAGGTATTTGTTGGCTAAACGGTAAGGTGTATCACAAAACGGATGGCACTGTCTCGGTTCAATTTGGAGTGATCTACAACTTTCGTCCCATTATTTCTGGTCGTATCACTCTCCCTTAAGCGTTAGAGTTTGCTGTATTTCTCGTTTGTACGTATGTTTTGTACTTTTTACAAATGTATTTCATAGTCTGACACACTAATAGAAAAGATAGAATCATCAAATTTGGCACGCACATTGACACGACCGAGGATCATATGCGCGCCAAATTTCATGATACTTATGTCCACATACATATGCGAAAAAGAATGTAAAATGTTAAAAATGCACCCAAATTTCACCCTATTCAAAGTGTCCAACTCAATCTATCCCATAAATGTGGGAGCTACAAGAAAATGTTGTAGGACCAGCTATGTAGAACGGTAAAAAGGACGTTTAATGGCGTAACCCGTTTGTCGATATGATGTACCGTTTATGAGCAGTAAATCTCGAAATGAAGGTGTGCATTTATGAATGTGCCCATGCTTGTCATCTATCTATCTATCTATCTATCTATCTTATTATATATAAAAATGTGTGTGTGTGTGTGTGTGTGTGTAAAATGATACATCTCCTCCCAAACTACTGGAGAAATTTTAGCCAAACTTGGTACACTTATGACTTGCTATCCGAAGACGAGCACCGTGGGGTAAGCCATCCCTAGCACTCTTAGGGGTGGAAGTCCAGGGGGTTAGGTACAAAACTAATCGAAAATAGTGTCGATTCCATAGTTTTCGGGGTCACTGGCATATAGACAGTACACTCCAGATTTTTTCAAAGTCCAAGTTCAGTCCCCTATAGGGTGGGGGTGAGGAGGGATTGAGATCTGAAAATAATCGCAAATAGTGCCAAAGCCATAATTTTGGAGTCGCTGAGATAAATAGTAACAGTACGGATTTTTTAAAGTCCAAGTTCAGCTCCCTTTTGGTGGGGCGAGGGGAGAGTGAGACAAAAAGTATTTGAAAATAGTGTCGAATCCATAGTCTTCGCGGTCGCTGAGATGAATAGAAACACTCCGGATTTTTTATTAAAGCCCAAGTTTAGACACATTTTTGTCGGGGGCAAGGGGGTGAGATATAAAAATAATCAAAAATAGTGTCGAATCCATAGTTTTCAGGGTCGCTGAGATGAATAGTAACTCTCCGCATTTTTAAAGTACAAGTTCGGTCCCTTTGTGTCGGGGGGCGTACAAATATACCTACTGTCTGGAAAAAGTACTGTGGGGGCAAGACGCCCCTAGAACCCTAGAGAAGGGGGTGAAATATAATATATATTAATAAACGGTAGTTTGTTTGGAGCGATCTATATATACTGTACTGTATATATATAAATTAAGGTATAAAAATGAAAATACGTGAATTAATGAAGCACTTCCAGGCATGTTAGAAACTTAAAACTTGATACCAGAGTATCTGATGACTTCAGGGTCCCTACAGAAATCGAAAATCCTAGAAATTCCCTGAGGTGGTCACGCTGGGAGTTTCAAATTTGGGACTCAACATAAGAACGCAGTTGGGTATATGTATCCAAAACGATAACCTATAGGTTTCATTGGCCTAAAGGTTTCCTGAAAGTTCTAATTTTTTACCCCCTCCCCATAATCCAGATGGCGGCATAGACTGCCAGACGAGCTAGAAAATTGAATTTTGACAGAATTATACCTTTTACCTGTAACCGAAGGAAAAACTACAATATGTTAAAAATTTCAATTCTTTAACCCCCAAAAATATCGAAATATGGAGGCAATTTTAATTACGGTGCAGATCTTCATTTCGAGGTATTTGTTGGCTAAACTGTAAGTCGTACCACAAACGAATGGCACAACCTCATTCAATTTGGAATGATCTACAACTTTTGTCGTATGGCTTTTTGTCCTATCTCTATCCCTTATACGTTAGTTACGTCTCTATTTCTCTGTACGTAAATTTTGCACTTTTTACACGTATAATTGATAGTTCTAAACATTTATAGGAAAGATAGGATCATCAAATTCTACACGAATATTGGCCCACCCAGTAGACATATGTGAACCGAATTCTATGTTTGTAGCTGTCACATAACTATCCGACAAGTAATGCACTGGGAGAAAGCCTTACCCAAATTTCTACCTATTCAATGTTTCTAACTCAATCTTACCCATAAATAGATGAGATACGAGAAAATTTCATAGGACCATCCATCTAGACCGGAAATTAAGGTGTCATATCGTACAATCCGTGTGTCGATATGACGCATCGCTTAGCAGCAGTTAATCTGTAAATGAAGGTCTGTTATATTGTAAACATGCATATAGTTTCGTATGTCGATCAATATTCTTTCATTAACGTCGATTTGTAGCGATCTAGAAAAGGTGTGTCTGCCATTGCAATTAATACTTCACAAATCGATAGTGACTGTCAGCAGGAGGGTGTCTGTTATTGTAATCAGTGTTCCCCCTATCGAATTAGACTGATAGTAGGAATAGGGTCCTTCTCCAACTCCTGTGTACCATTGTAATGAATGATTCCTTTCTCGATTTGACTGGCAGAAGAAAAAGCAGCGTGTAATTTATTTTAAAAACTCTTTTACCTGATTGTGTTTGGCAGTTGGCCAGGGTGCCAAACATTATATCCAAATTTACCCATTTAAAATGTGACTGATGTTAGGTATAGTGGGCTGCTAAACACTTCAAAAATTTACGGGAGCATGTTTTGGTCTGGTATATGAACGTTAATTTGGTTTGGGGTTCCAATGGTCGTTCAGCATGCCTTGAGACCTTAGCTACTCAGGGTATGTCAAATCGAAGTTATACTCCATCTGTAGGCGTTAAACTGTCAGGGGACCCCTCAAAACAAAGTGAATAGCGGTACGTCCGTGTGTCGTTGTGAGGTACACAGACTACTGCGGCCATTTGAGCACGTTGTACGTAAACCAGCACATCCCATGAGACATCTTAATGAGGTTCAAGTCGCAAGAGCCGTCACTTTGATCCAGGAAGGATGGACTTTTCGTTGTATTGCTGTGCATCTCAACGTCTCTCCGTCAGTTATTCAACGCTTTTGGAATCGCTACAGTGAGACAGGCCAGTTCACAAGGAGGGTTGGATAAGGTCGTGGACGCATAACAACCCCACAGGATGACCGATATCTGATCATCTGTGCGTTGCGGCGTCGTTCAGCAACTGCCAAGAAAACTGCAACAAGACCTCAGGAGGGTCACTGGAGTCACGGTGTCTGACCAGACAGTAAGGTACAGGTTAAGAGAAGTGTCCGTACGACCCAGACGTCCTGTTCAAGTGCCCCGTTGTACGCAGCAACATCGCGCAGCTCGCCTTCTGTTTGCACGTACCCACGTCAACTGGCAACTTCGCCAATGGAGACGTGTGTTGTTCACAGACGAGTCCAGATTTCTCCTGACACAGCGTGATGGACGTCAACGTGTATGGAGACATCGTGGTGAGTAGTACATGCCAAATGTTGTCCAGAAAGGCGTCCGATTCGGACAAGGTTATGTGATGGTGTGGGGTAACATCAGTATTGATTGCCGTACGGATCTTGTCGTCCTCCATGATAATCTTACCGCTGCGGGGTACATCGAGCAGATACTGCTACAGTATGTGTTGGTTTGCTGCATACGGTGTTGGCCCTGAATTCGTACTCATGCATGACAATGCCAGGGCTCATGTAGCGCGCATCACAAGAGCTGTCTTGCGAGAACTGGACATTCAAGAGATGGAATGGCCAGCAGTGGGTCCCGACCTTAATCCCATCGAGCATGTTAGGGATAGGCTTGACAGAAGTGTTCGTGGGCGTCCTGTTCCACCACAGACTCTCCAAGATTTTGAACAGGCTCTTATTGAAGCATGGGACCTGATACCGCAACGTGTTCTCCGCCGGCATATACGGAGCATGCCACGTAGGTGCCAGGCTGTGATAAATACTCATGGAGGACATACGCCATAGTGAAGCTCTCCAACTGTAATAAAAATCTACCCTGAAGGACTGTTATCACTTTGTTTTCTCCCCTATTTGGACATTTTTGTTTGTGTTCTGAAAATGAATGCGAGTCCATCGATGTTCTTTTGTATACTTCAACGATAAAGAATAAAGGTTTAATTGGAAATATATCTGGGTGTGAGGTATTGTTTTGTAGAGAATGGCATACGTTCAAAAACATGTTCCCCTAATTTTCTTGAACTGTGCATTATAATGGAAATTCGCCAACTCGGTGTGACTGGCAGTAAGCTGACTGGCATTAGGAGAAGGGGCCTGCCATTGTAATGATAGCAGCACAAATCAATTTTGACTGGCAGTAGGGAAGGTGCCTCCCATTATAATAAAAATTCCTCAACTCTTATCTGTCTAGAAGTAGAACATGAGGCCCTTCATTGTAACGAAGACTCCCCAAATCGATTGCGACCATGCAGTAGGCAATGGGGCTGCTATTGTAATGAAAATTCTCAACTGGATTGTGAATGGCAGTTGGCAAATGGACCTTCCGTTATCATCATAACTCCGCAACTCGCACTTTACATTGGAAACAAGTTATGTGGACCTCCCTAGACTGTTTCTCGGATAAAGCTAAGAGACATGCAAAAGTAAAATGTTATTCACCGTATGTACATTAATTTACTTTGATATCAGTATACAATGTAGAATACCGCAGCGAAGCATGGTATTTCAATAAAAGCAACACTGGTGATGACAACCAAAATACCTTATCCTGAGTAAATTAAATGACCCATGAAATATTTTTTCGAACAAAAGAGTTATTTAAGACGATTTCAAATCCTCACCCCCAAGACAATGTTATTTCGACCACGAAGCATAAAAATTCTTGATTACAAAAAAGAAATGCAATAAACAATTTTCTGATTTCAATTTTCTTGCTTTTGTTCTTATATTTTAAGTAGTTCATTAAACGAATACGTATACCATTGAAATCCGCAATCTTTCCTGAATCTAGTAGTAGAATATGGTTTACAACAATGTCAGAAATAACACCAGGACCTCGGGAGAGAAAACATTGCCACGCGCTCCGTCTTGTATGCTCAGTTAGATATTTGTACGCCAGTGCTTCGTATCGTGGGAAATGTTTTCACCCTGATAAGGGAGTGGACGGAGCAAGTGTACGACGAGCAGGCAGGAAGTGTACGTTCAGTGAAGAAATGTAGAGAAGTTATTTTTTGCGGGTGTATTAACGTCACACCGATTCAGTTAGCTACCTTGGCGATGATCGGAGATGGGTGCGAACCCCGTCGTTGGCAGTCCTTAAGATGGTTTTCCGTGGTTTCCCTTTTTCACACCAGGCAAATAAATTAATTGAGGGCTCGGCTGCTACATTCCCAAATACCTGTGGGTGGAGGCGGTAGAATAACACCCAGGGTATCCCCTGTCTGTCGTAAGAGGTGACGAAAAGGGTCCCCAGAACCTCTTACACTTGGGAGCGTCAAATACGTCAGCCTCGTGTTGGTAGATTTACTGGCACGTAAAAGAAGTCCTGCGGGACTAAATTCCACCCCCTCGGCGTCTCCGCAAATCGTAGAAGTAGTTAGTGGGACGTTAAGCCAATAGTATTATTCTTATCCTTACTTAGATTTGGCGACCAAGGAGCCTTTAGCTGAATCCAGGCATTGCTTCCATTTACTTATGCTAGGCTCCTCACTTTCATCTATCCTATCTCGCCTCGCTTGATCAACTCTTGTTCTTTACCGGGTTTTTTTTTACAAGTTGCTTTACGTCGCACCGACATACATAGGTCTTATGGCAACGATAGGATAGCGGAAGGAAGCAGCCGTGACCTTAATTGTGGTACAGCCCTAGCATTTGCCTTGTGCGAAATTTGGGAAACCATCTTCAGGGCTGCCGACAGCGAGGCTCGAACCCACTATCCCCCGAATGCAAAATTACAGCTGCGCGCCCCTAACCGCACGGCTAACTCGCTCGGTAACTCTTGTTCTTTTCCGAACACGACGCTGATAGGTTCCGAGAGCTAGAGAGTCTTTCATTTTCACGCCCTTCGTGGCGCTTGTCTTTCTTTCGCCGAGAACTTCATTTTCCGAAGTGTCGGAACCCTTCGATTTTTTCCTCTGATTAGTGTTAATAAAGGGTGGTTGCCCAGTTGGTCCTCATCTTAAATCAGTAATCACCGCCACCGCTACCTTCCCAACCCTAGCTCTTTCCCATCCCTGTGTCACGGAAAACGCTCGATCTGCCGAGTGCAAGGACACAGCTACATTTACGGCCTACTTTAAAACAACTACCCAAACGCCAAGGCGCAACAGCCCCGAAGGGCTATGCACTACCAAGCGACCGCTGTTCAGCCCGAAGGCCAGCAGATTATGAGAGGTCGTGTGATCAGCCTACCAAGCGACCGCTGTTCAGCCCGAAGGCCAGCAGATTATGAGAGGTCGTGTGATCAGCCTACCAAGCGACCGCTGTTCAGCCCGAAGGCCAGCAGATTATGAGAGGTCGTGTGATCAGCCTACCAAGCGACCGCTGTTCAGCCCGAAGGCCAGCAGATTATGAGAGGTCGTGTGATCAGCCTACCAAGCGACCGCTGCTCAGCCTGAAGGCCAGCAGATTATGAGAGGTCGTGTGATCAGCCTACCAAGCGACCGCTGTTCAGCCTGAAGGCTAGCAGATTATGAGAGGTCGTGTGATCAGCCTACCAAGCGACCGCTGCTCAGCCTGAAGGCCAGCAGATTATGAGAGGTCGTGTGATCAGCCTACCAAGCGACCGCTGCTCAGCCTGAAGGCTAGCAGATTATGAGAGGTCGTGTGATCAGCCTACCAAGCGACCGCTGTTCAGCCTGAAGGCTAGCAGATTATGAGAGGTCGTGTGATCAGCCTACCAAGCGACCGCTGTTCAGCCCGAAGGCCAGCAGATTATGAGAGGTCGTGTGATCAGCCTACCAAGCGACCGCTGTTCAGCCCGAAGGCTAGCAGATTATGAGAGGTCGTGTGATCAGCCTACCAAGTGACCACTGCTCAGCCTGAAGGCTAGCAGATTATGAGAGGTCGTGTGATCAGCCTACCAAGCGACCGCTGTTCAGCCTGAAGGCCAGCAGATTATGAGAGGTCGTGTGATCAGCCTACCAAGCGACCGCTGCTCAGCCTGAAGGCTAGCAGATTATGAGAGGTCGTGTGATCAGCCTACCAAGCGACCGCTGTTCAGCCCGAAGGCCAGCAGATTATGAGAGGTCGTGTGATCAGCCTACCAAGCGACCGCTGTTCAGCCCGAAGGCCAGCAGATTATGAGAGGTCGTGTGATCAGCCTACCAAGCGACCGCTGCTCAGCCTGAAGGCTAGCAGATTATGAGAGGTCGTGTGATCAGCCTACCAAGCGACCGCTGTTCAGCCTGAAGGCTAGCAGATTATGAGAGGTCGTGTGATCAGCCTACCAAGCGACCGCTGTTCAGCCCGAAGGCCAGCAGATTATGAGAGGTCGTGTGATCAGCCTACCAAGTGACCACTGCTCAGCCCGAAGGCCAGCAGATTATGAGAGGTCGTGTGATCAGCCTACCAAGCGACCGCTGTTCAGCCCGAAGGCCAGCAGATTATGAGAGGTCGTGTGATCAGCCTACCAAGCGACCGCTGTTCAGCCCGAAGGCCAGCAGATTATGAGAGGTCGTGTGATCAGCCTACCAAGCGACCGCTGTTCAGCCCGAAGGCCAGCAGATTATGAGAGGTCGTGTGATCAGCCTACCAAGCGACCGCTGCTCAGCCTGAAGGCTAGCAGATTATGAGAGGTCGTGTGATCAGCCTACCAAGCGACCGCTGTTCAGCCTGAAGGCTAGCAGATTATGAGAGGTCGTGTGATCAGCCTACCAAGCGACCGCTGTTCAGCCCGAAGGCCAGCAGATTATGAGAGGTCGTGTGATCAGCCTACCAAGCGACCGCTGCTCAGCCTGAAGGCTAGCAGATTATGAGAGGTCGTGTGATCAGCCTACCAAGCGACCGCTGTTCAGCCCGAAGGCCAGCAGATTATGAGAGGTCGTGTGATCAGCCTACCAAGTGACCACTGCTCAGCCCGAAGGCCAGCAGATTATGAGAGGTCGTGTGATCAGCCTACCAAGTGACCACTGCTCAGCCCGAAGGCCAGCAGATTATGAGAGGTCGTGTGATCAGCCTACCAAGCGACCGCTGCTCAGCCTGAAGGCTAGCAGATTATGAGAGGTCGTGTGATCAGCCTACCAAGCGACCGCTGTTCAGCCCGAAGGCCAGCAGATTATGAGAGGTCGTGTGATCAGCCTACCAAGCGACCGCTGCTCAGCCTGAAGGCTAGCAGGTTATGAGGTGTCGTGTGATCAGCCTACCAAGCGACCGCTGTTCAGCCCGAAGGCCAGCAGATTATGAGAGGTCGTGTGATCAGCCTACCAAGCGACCGCTGCTCAGCCTGAAGGCTAGCAGATTATGAGAGGTCGTGTGATCAGCCTACCAAGCGACCGCTGCTCAGCCTGAAGGCTAGCAGATTATGAGAGGTCGTGTGATCAGCCTACCAAGCGACCGCTGCTCAGCCTGAAGGCCAGCAGATTATGAGGTGGTGTGTGATCAGCACGACGAAACCTCTTGGTCGTTATTCTTGGCTTCCTAGACCGGAAAAACTATTAGTAAAACAAAACAAACCAAAACAAATCCAAAAGAAGACAATGGGAGAGGAAAGGGCTAGGGCTGGGATGGAAGTGACCGTGGTCTTAAATAGGGTTTAGTCCCACCATTTATCTGGTGTGAAAACGGGAAACCACGGTACTCTATCTTCAGGTCTCCCCACAGTGGGGTTCGAACCCAGTATCTGCCGAAAGCAAACTCACAGCTACGTAACCTCATGTGGGTATCAAACCCGCTCGGCAACTAGAGAGATTATATTGTTACTTTTTCTTCTTATCTGTTGAAGACACACTGCCCAGTAGTAGCGATCAGGAGGGCGGGGATGGCGTTGTTGCCCTCCCACTTTGTGGAGAAAAGAAAAATTGTATTCCATTTCAGCCACCTAAAACGAGGAATTTTTTTAAAGCAATTTCCACAAACCCTGTTGTCTATTACCTAATTCTTTCCATTAATTTCTTTAGATGAAATTGAAAACCTACAATCTGTGTTCCAGTCATTGACCGGGTCAGGGATGTAATGAATGAATAATATACAGTATATAGGCTATTAGTACGATAGGGTCGCCACTCCCAAAGTGAGTTAGTAATGAGTGATAGATGCTATGAAATGACAATGGAGCGTGTTGCTGGAATGAAAGAGGACAGGGAAAACCGTAGTACCCGTAGAAAAACCTTCCCGCCTCCGCTTTGTCCAGCACAATTCTCACATGGAGTGACCGGGGTTTGAACCACGGAACCCAGCGGTGACAGGCCGACGCGCTGCCGTCTGAGCCACGGAGGCTCCCTAATTTCTTTAGATATGAAAAGAATACTTAGCGGGAATGCACACCAAATGTCATTCGACGAAGCTACCGTAACCGATTCGTACAGCGCCACAACAAGTAGTAGTTATTGAGGTAGGCAGCGTGTAGAAGCGCGAATATTATCTGATGGCACAAAAGCTTAGTCGCACACATGTGTAATTGTTCCTTTCGTGAAACTTTTAGTGCATAGCATTGAATATAAACCTCAAGAAACAAAATAGTATTACCACGTTTAAGTTGGTAAACTTGCATCCTTTACTTCTCTGTCGAAATTCGCCCAGAGAGCATCAAAAACTTACTATTTTGTAGCTATTTTGTTTCAGTTTTGTTGTCCAAACATACCTCCCCCAATATATTCCCCAGGTCCACTCTAAGGTTTTGTTTTCTATAAATCTTTTTGCCACCCCCCCCCCCCCTTTAATTCCCAATCGCTGCTACTGGCACTAACTCATACCATTTCGACGAAACTGGCATAGGGGAGGGTTAGGACTAGCGAAGCAGTGGACGTGGATGTTTTTCCAGTGTGAAAATGGGAAACCATTGAATACCATCCTGATGTCTGCCGATTCGAACGCACGATCTGCAGAATGCAAGGACACAGCTACAATTACGGCCTACTGAACTCATTCACTACGAATGTTAATTAAATTGGCCTTACGTAACTGTTTCTGTCAAGATACATGATCAATATGTTATGGGCGGTTGGCCTTCTTAGGAGAATGAGAGCAGTGGTAATTGAACACGGGTCATACTGGTGGCAAAAAGGAATTAAAGTGTAATTACAAGGACATGTGAAGGAAAGTTTCTGAGTTATAAACCCGTGACTGGTATCCAAAAATCTCTTGTGTTCACATTTCGGCATGATGATATATTATTATTATTATTATTATTATTATTATTATTATTATTATTATTATTATTATTATTATTATTATTATTATTATTATTATTATTGTCCCCCTCTGTGGTGTAGTGATTAGTGTGATTAGCTGCCAGCCCCGGAGGCCCGGGTTCGATTCCCGGCTTCGCCACGAAATTTGAAAAGTGGTACGAGGGCTGGAACGGGCGGGGTCCACTCAGCCTCGGGAGGTCAACTGAATAGAGGTGGTTCGATTCCCACGTCAAGCATCTTCGAAGTTGTTTTCCGTGATTTCCCACTTCTCCTCCAGGCAAATGCCGAGATGATATCTAACTTAAAGCCACGGCCGCTTCCTTCCCTCTTCCTTTTCTATCCCTTCCAATCTTCCCATGCCCCCCCTCACAAGGCCCCTGTTCAGCATAGCAGGTGAGGCTGCCTAGGCGAGGCACTGGTCCTCCTTCTCAGTTGTATCCCTCAACCCAAAGTCTCGCGTTCCAGGAAACTGCCCTTGAGGTGGTAGAGGTGGGATCCCTCGCTGAGTCCCAACCCTGAAGAGTAAGCAGATCAAGATAGAAGAATTATTAATATTATTATTGGACCCGCGCTACTCAGCAGCATTCCTTATAAACAGGTCAGATAACTCGTTTTGATACGCCTGTTGTAGTCATATTGTTTTGTCTGCCTTTTTTCAATAGTTTTATGAACATTTAATTCCGGTACATAATAATTAGTCCGCCTCTGTGGTGTAGTGGTTAGCGTGATTAGCTGCCACCCCCGGAGGCCCGGGTTCGATTCCCGGCTCTGCCACGAAATTTGAAAAGTGGTACGAGGGCTGGAACGGGGTCCACTCAGCCTCGGGAGGTCAACTGAGTAGAGGTGGGTTCGATTCCCACCTCAGCCATCCTCGAAGTGGTTTTCCGTGGTTTCCCACTTCTCCTCCAGGCGAATGCCGGGATGGTACCTAACTTAAGGCCACGGCCGCTTCCTTCCCTCTTCCTTGCCTATCCCTTCCAATCTTCCCATCCCTCCACAAGGCCCCTGTTCAGCATAGCAGGTGAGGCCGCCTGGGCGAGGTACTGGTCATACTCCCTAGTTGTATCCCCCGACCAAGAGTGTAAAGCTCCAGGACACTGCCCTTGAGGCGGTAGAGGTGGGATCCCTCGCTAAGTCCGAGGGAAAAACCGAACCTGGAGGGTAAATAGATGATGATGATGATGATGATGACATAATAATTAATTCATTCGTAATGTACCGGTAGTTTAAAAAACTCGTTTCCATACAATATTCAGTGTGCTTCGACCATTCGGGCGTATTTTCAAACGATGCAACATACAATTGGTCGTGACTGAATATTTGTTCGAGTAAGCAGACACCCACTTTTTCAAGAGTATGTCCCTGCGGTTTATCAATGATCATACAGAAGGCTAGTGGACTTGCTACTTTCCCGCCTATGCGTACGTAGACTGTCTTCTCTTAGCAACATGTAAGTTATTACGAATGTTCTGCCATCTGTTGAGTATATTTAGAAATTGGGGAAGGTCAGAGAATCAAAGTGTATCTAGCAAGGGAATAGTATTCTTTCATGATCAAAGGAAGTGTATACTCTCTGGCTTGACAGGCATTAATCATGGTTTCATGCAATCACATTATTAAAGATGAATATCACACCTATCAGAACATTAATGAAAGTGTTAATCGCTTATCAACCCGCTAAGTACAGAATGTATTGAGGGCTAGGGTAAGCCTTCGCCTGCAGTTGTTGGAGTGGTCATTTAGTGATTTGATTCTAGAATCACTCAAGGTTGGCTGAACTTAGGGACCTACCCGTGTATGATGATTCACTCGCAGGTAACTCTGGAGATAATAAGAAAAGAAAGAACGGCCGCACGGACTCAAAGCTTGTTTTACTCAACTATTTATAACAATTATTTATTTTTATTTATTTCAACTATCAGAAACACATAACGTCAAGGGTATTAAAAAACATAAAATGCATCCAAAAATTGGTACTACAAGCATGTCATTTCTAGTAACAAGATAAAACGAAATGGCGTATGGCTTTAAGTGCTGGGAGTGTCCGAAGACAGGTGTACGTCTTTCGATTTGACGCCGTAGGCGACCTGCGCATCGTGATGAGGATGAAATGATGATGACAACATATACACCCAGCCCCCTTGCCAGCGAAATGAACCAATGATGGTTAGAATTCTCGACCCTGACGGGAATCGAACCCGAGGCCCCAGTAAGCAAAGGCCAGCACGCTAACCATTTAGCCATGGAGGCGGAAAGTAACAAGGTTATATCATATCACATAAGTTTACGCTACACAAATAAAATTAAAATGTGGTGTGACCAGTATTTAGACAATTCGCACGCTTCCTTGGTGGCATTAATCAGGTTCTGAGGAGAACATATATTTGGGCACAACCTGCAGACAAGGAGATGTTCCAAGGTCTGCTCTTCGCCGCACTCGACATAGTGTGGACTCAGAGGCGAGTATTGGTCTTTGATCTGCCTACTCCAGTGCGCAGCCTGCTGAGAGCTTTCCTTGTTGACCAACTTTCCTTACGACCTGAAGGGGGGGCTTTCAGAAGGTACCATCGGTTCTTCGAGGTAGCTGTATCTAGAACGTCACGAATTTACTCGAAATTTTGAAGGTGGTTAATTAAGGCTTTCTGTTGAATGAAGCAAGCTTTTCCTTGACTTAAGCCTTCGAGTTGCTGGTTGGTATCCATATAGGGCATGGTCCCTCAAGTTCAATGTCGTAGATTTCTCTAGTCTGGTTGCAGACTTACGACATATATCTGGAGGTGAGACACCTGCTAGACAGTATACTGTACAGCCTGTAATGAGTCTGCAAGTGTCATTTAAGGTAATATCCACTTCATCAACGTGGCTGGATCTGTACCAGACGAGACAGGAGGATTCTGCAGCTGAATAGCTAAGGGCTATAGCTGAAGTTCTTTACGCGCGAGGCTGCATTCCTCAGGTTGCACCTGATAGTTTTCGAAGAGGATAGTTCTTTGCTGATACCTTCCTTTCGGCGTTCAAGCAGTGCGTTCTGCAGGTGAGCTCTCGATCAAGAGTTATTCCTAGATCTTTTGGAGTGAAGTAAGCTTCCGTGGCTTAGGCGGCAGCGTCTCACCACTGGGTTCCGTGCTTCAAATCCTGGTCACTCCATATGAGATTTGTGCTGGTAAAAGCCGAGGTGGGACAGGTTTTCCTCCGGGTGCTCCGGTTTTCCCTGTCATCCGTCATCCCAGCAACGCACTCCAATTTTATTTCATTTCATCTGTTAGTCATTAATCATTGTCCCAGAGGAGTGCAGCAGACTTCGACAGCTGGTACAATTCCTATCCTCGCCGCTAGATGGGGAGAGGGGGCTTCATTAATTTCATTCCTGACCCTCTCCAAGGGTTGGATACAGGCTGTAGATTTTCATTTAGGAGTTAAGCAGTACTGTAGTTGTGTATATTCCCAGGTCACCTGCGCCTGCCTGTTTTTGAGGTGAAAGGCACAGACTTGTGTTTTTAATGGAATCGGTTTCAGCTGGTTCTCCTGGTAATAATCACCTAGATCTTGCAGAGTATGCTCAAAACTTGCCTCTTGAATTGCTAGAGCAAAATCATCGGCACAAATAAAACTCTTCAGTTCCTTGTGGTCGGAGATAATATTTACAGTAGAAGTTAAAAAGTATAGGAGGTAGCACACTTCCTTGTGAAAGACCATTCGTCAGATTCCTCCATCTGCTCTGCTTGCTCGAAATTCAAGAAAAAATACTGGTGTTCTGCAGAAATTCATACTATATATTAATAATAATAATAATAATAATAATAATAATAATAATAATAATAATAATAATAATAATAATAATAATAATAATAATTGTTACGGGGCTACCCGTGGAACGCAGAGGTGAAGGAAGGTGCCGGGGTGAATGGGTCTAACTACAATGTCAAGAAAGAATTTAAAACTGAAATGGAAGGTTATATTTTTGAAAAGCAACAAGTTAACAAATTCTCACTTAGTGAGATAACAATGACAAAAATAGAAAAATCCAAGATTTCAGAACTTTAAATCTCTTGGGCTTCAAGCCCCTGGACTTACAATTTCTCGAGCTCCTAGCTCAAATTTACAAAACAAAATTTACACAAGGGCAGAAATCCCTCCATACATGGAGCGCTTGCTCCCAACTCACAATATCAAGCCTCCCAGAGGCACTTTCACAACACTAGAAAAGAGCTGTCGTGCTCTCAGTTTTCCAAGCCTATTCAAGGCGATATCAGAAAATTACAATCACTTGCCATCAAGGCACAACTTACAACATTTGAAACAGGGGTATCTAGTACCCAACCTATTGGGCCGTTGCGAAAAAGAACAGGTTAAGTAAATAGCCCGAAACACAAATTGAATGCAGGCGAGTACTTGCACTCCTAAATATGCATTCTTAAAACCTAAGGGGCACTAGGCCGATGAAACAGGGGCTATTCCCAAACTATGGAGGTGACTCGTATAAGAAAGTAATTTACCACATTACAGAATGAAAAACAGCAATAAAAGTAATCATCTCAAACCAAGGTGAAGGGGAGTTCGAGAGGGTACATCACTCTCTATCCCCGTTTTACAGTTAATGATTTATGAAATTTTTACATGAGCCGAAAGGAGATTTACATTTTAGAGAAGTTGGTTACATAGTTAAAGTTTCGAACCTTTCCCTCGGGTTAAACTGCGGAGCTAGCAAAAAAATATGTTAGATGGCCATTACCTTGCTGAAGAACTGCTGCCTGATGAAAGAGGCGCCGGCCGCCTCCTGCTTGACACACACACTTAGTTAGATGACGATCAAATGGCCAATAGACGTGAAAATACGCAGTTTATAAACCCTCGGGGAAAATTCGAGACTTTTCACGAATAAACCAGCCACACCCTCTCAATTTATTGGTGGATTTAAAAGTTACACACAAAATCGAAGAAGTAGGCAGTGATAGGTTGAAAATTAATTACAGAAATTTGCGATTGGCTAAATTCAAAACTGGCGGAAAGAAAAGATAAATATTGCCAACCCAAAAATAAAGGAACATCAATTACTTAAAAAACTTATGAATACAAAACTTAAGTCCAAACTTCTTGATGAGGGCAAACAAAACAAATAGAAATTCACACGGTACAGGAAACTTCACGATAACAAAATTTCATCAGATATCTGTAGTAACATCTTCTGAGTAAAGGTTTAAGTAGGTCTAGTTTCAAGTTCACGGTTCCTCCTGTAGAGGAGTTCTTTTAGGCGCAAGATTTAAATGTGTGGCGTAGAGGTGTACCTCCCGGTATAATAATAATAATAATAATAATAATAATAATAATAATAATAATAATAATAATAATAATAATAATAATAATAATAATACTCTACTGGGATGTTCCACGAACACAGGCCTCTGCAGACATTATAGTGGGTATGAAACTCCATCACACGTGCACAGGAGTTGCCCTCAGGGGTAGTTAATGCGGATTGAGCGCCGCAATAACATCACGACTATGATCGATAACAAACTCTTCGACTCAACCATCTTGAAGTATATCAAGAAGTACATTGCGTTGTTGATAGAGGCAGCAATCGTAGGATCGATACCATTGCAATCAACAGGGAAAAAGGTGAAGATGAGATTATCGATCCAACTATACGACTCGAATAAATTGACTTTGATAAGGAATAGAAGACCATATATGAAACTCCAATTCCGTTTTTCCTTCAATCATATGTTATAAGACAGATCGTTTTGATGGGTCTCTTATTTGGCGGGAGGGTACAATTCTGACATCATGTGTAACCTGGCTGCAGAAATATATATATACTAGACAAGAAACTCCAAGATGAATCGTGACGTGCATCATTAAATATTCTGTCTGCATAGTGCAACACCTTGGCGTACGCAGTAATTTGTAGCCTGTTGCTTCTGAAGCCACCGAGCTCGATAGCTGCAGTCGCTTAAGTGCGGCCAGTATCCAGTAATCGGGATAGTAGGTTCGAGCCCCACTGTCGACAGCCCTGAAGATGGTTTTCCGTGGTTTCCCATTTTCACACCAGGCAAATGCCGGGGCTGTACCTTAATTAAGGCCACGGCAGCTTCCTTCCAATTCATAGGCCTTTCCTATCCCATAGTCGCCATAAGACATATCTGTGTCGGTGCGACGTAAAGCAAAATAGCTTCTGAAGCCAGAATGTGTTTGAAAATCGATCCAATGCATTTTTCGGTATTTCTTTATTAGAAAAAATTATTGCGTGTTATTCCGTATCAGTCGTTAAACCCGTATATCTTGCGTCGGATACGTAAATAAATAAATAAATAAATAAATAAATAAATAAATAAATAAATAAATAAATAAATAAAGTTCGCCTCTGTGGTGTGGGAGTTAGCACGATTAGCTGCTACCCTAGGAGGCCCGGGTCGATTCCCGGATTTGCCACGAAATTTGAAAAGTGGTACGAGGGCGGGAACGGGGTCCACTCAGCCTTGGGTGGTCAACTGAGTAGAGGGTAGTTCGATTCCCACCTCAGCCATCCTCGAAGTAGTTTTCCGTGGTTTCCCGCTTCTTCTCCAGGAAAATGTCGGGATGGTGCCTAACTTAAGGCCACGGCCGGTTCTTTCCCCTCTTCCTTGTCTATCCCTTCCAATCCTTCCATCCCCCACAAGGCCACTGTTCAACATAGCAGGAGAGGCGGCTTGGGAGAGGTACTGGACCTTTAACCCAGTTGTATGCTCGACCAAATGTCTGACGCTCAGGACACTGCCCTTGAGGCGGTAGAGGTGGAATCCCTCGCTGAGTCCGAGGGAAAAACCAACCCTGTAGGGTAAGCAGATTAAGAAAATAAATAAATAAATAAATAAATAAATAAATAAATAAATAAATAAATAAATAAATAAATAAATAAATAAATAAATAAATAAATAAATAAATAAATAAATAAATAAAAACCAAGTGTGTATCCAGACCTGGACGTCGACGGCCTAACCAATATCTCCAGTTAGTCCAGATGTTATTGATCAGTCATCCAACCGAGCGAGTTAGCCGTGCGGTTAGGGTCGCGTAGCTGTGTGCTTGCATTCGGGTAACGGTGAGTTCGAATCCTACGTCGGCAGCACTGAAAACGATTTTCCGTGGTTTCCCATTTTCACACTAGGAAAATGCTGGTGCTGTACCTTAATGAAGGCCACGATCGCTACCTTCCCAATGTACTAACCCTTTCGAATCCTTGCGACGTTAAACCAATAGCAAACAGGAAAAACAGTCATCCTGAGCCGGAGTTTATTTATGATAGAGTAACAAGTTTCTTTTCTTTCCGAAGGGCTGAGTGGCTCAGATGGTTGAGGCGCTGGCTTTCTGATCCCAACTTGAAAAGTTCGATCCGGGCTCAGTCCGGTTGTATTTGAAAGTGCTTAAATACATCAGCCTCCTCCCGGTAGATTTGCTGGCACATAAAACCTAAAAATAGTTAGTGTGATATAAAGTCAATAACATTATTATTATTATTATTATTATTATTATTATTATTATTATTATTATTATTATTATTATTATTATGATTATTACGGAGTTATCCGTGGAAGGCAGAGGTGAAAGAAGGTGCGGGCTGGAATGGGTCTAAGTACAAAGCTGAAAGATGAATTAAAATTTCAATAAAGGTTATATTTTCAGAACTTAACAATTTTCATATAGACTTTCAAAATTCAACAAGTAACAAATCAACAAGCCAAAATCAGGTACAAGGTATAATTGATAAACCAGAGCATGAAAGCACAAGTTTTAGGGGATCATTACAAGTTCTGGCTTCGAGCCTCAGTTACACAATCCTTGAGCTACAAGCCCAACATTACCAAGGTACACTCATTTATTCAAAGGGCAGAAAACCCCTTCATTCAAGGAGCACTTGCTCTCAACTTTAAACCTCAAGCCTCCCAGAGGCACTTTTCAAACACAAGAAAGAGCTGAGCCGCTCTAAATTTTTCAAGCCTATTAAAGGCAATACCAGACTATTACACAAATTGCCATCAAGGCACCGCTCACATCAAATGAAACGGGGGTATCTCGTACCCAATCTACTGGGCCTCAGTGGAAAAGAACAGATTAATTAAATGGCCCAAAATACCAAGGTGAATGGAGGCGTTGTTTGCACTCCTACATGAAACCTTATAAAACCTAAGGGGCACTAGGCCGATGATACAGGGGCTATTCCCAAACTAGGGAGGTACTCGTATAAGAAAATTTTAATACATTAAGAGTAGAAAATCGGTTATGAAAACGTAATCACCTCAACTCAAAATGAAGGGGAGCTCGAGAGGGTAAAGCACTCTCTATCCCCGATTTACAGTTAAAGTAATAAGAAATTTTTACATAAGCCGGCACTAAGTTACATTTTTAGAGAGGTAGGTTACATTGAAAAGGTTTCGGACCTTCCCCGAGGGCTAAACTGCTGAGCTGGCAAGAAATAAAGATGTTAAAAGGCCATTACCTTTGTTGAAGAGCTGCTGCCCGAAGGAAGAGGCGCTACCCGCCCCCTGCTATGCTTCCATACACTAAGCTAGATGTTGCTGAAGTGGCCGAGAGACAAGAAAATCAGCAGTTTTTATACCCTCGGGGAAGATTCGAAACCTTTCATGAATAATTAAGACACACCCACAGGCGTTTATTGGCTAACTAAAATTTACACATCAAAAATTGGGGAAGAAAGACACAATTGGCTGAGAATTATTGACAGAAATTATTGATTGGCTAACTTCAAAACTGGCGGAAAGAAAAGATTTATATTGCCAACCCACAAATGAAAGAACGAAATTTAGTTATAGGAAAATTTTTTGAGTATAAAATACCTTCAAGAAACGTTCCATCACTTCGCACCAGGGTGCATGATCATAGTTTTTGGTAGAGACATCTGTGAGAGAATGTCCACACTTCTTGATAATTAGTAAACAAAAACAATTCGAAATTAACGCAGTGACATCTTCTGATAAACGGTTGAATTAATTCAGTTTTAAAGTTCAGAGTTTCAGCTGTAGAGGAGTACTTTAAGGCGGAAAATTCAAATGTGCGGCGTATAGGTGTACCAACCGGTACAGACCTCACCCCCCCCCCTCCAAAGTCCTTCCAACGGGTGACACAGAAGAATGTTGAAGAAAATTATTTTCCAAAACAAAAGTCCAAGTTTTGTTTAACCCAACATTAATCATCACTTGAAGAAAATTTTTGCTTCCTTGCAAATAGTTTGGTTGAAGTACATGGAAGAAACATTAATAAATGAAAAGTCTCTTAACGTTGAATAGAAGAAGAATTTTGAAGAAAGAAAACATTTTTTTTTTCAAAGTCTTTTTTGTGGATGACTAGATAAATTCCAGACTTAGAGTGTCTTTCTTATTGTATACTGCCAAATACATGTTACTAATTTTGATGGCCAGACCAGTCGCCGCTGCCAATGTTCAGTCGAGGTCGCCCGGACCCCTCAAGTACTCTGAGATACACCTCTCCCACTACTATGAGAGGGGTAGTCGTGTTGAAGGACGCCGTAGAGGCGAAGTGTGTTTACAGTCCCGAGATAAGCTGGCGGATGGTGCGCCGCACATCAGCCTTGGCCGGGAGATACCCTCCGCCGCGCCGTACACCGGAGGACATCACGGGAGTGGAGTGGGCCCATACCCCACCACGGTGGCGGTAAGGCGACGAAGGGCTGCGGGGCACTGAAACAATAAAATCTCGGCGGCAGAATTGTTGTTGGTAACTTGTGCTTTAGGGTACGATCTTGTTGGTGAGGCTGAGGGGCCATAGGCGTGGACTTTTTTTAAAGCCACTACTATGGTTTAGCAGGAGACGGGAGCTTGGTAATGGCCGTAAGGGAAAGGACAGCAGAGTAACCGAAGAGGAAGGTCGTACATATTTATACAGAGCAGATGAGAAAACAAAGGGCAGAAGGCCTAACATTAATAGAAAATATAACCTATACACCGTTGCAAGACACAGATGGCAAGTTAACAATTACATTACACAGGGTTCACCTGTCTCTCGGTGGCTGGATTGCTCACTAATAAAGTTAGTGGAGTTAGAAAATCTAAAATGATACACGGCCCATGAAATCTGGGGGCAAGCGTGCCCGCGGGAACAAAGTTTTTGACCATAGTTTGGTCTCCTACCTTTAAATTGGTGGGCCTCCGTCCACGATCATATCTTTCCCTAACCTTTTCATGAGAAATTTTAAGATTGGCCGTAGCATTCTTCCAAAGATCTCTAATATTATCTGGATCTATTGTCTCAGGTAAAATATCACTAAGAGACCAAAGGTTAGAGAGCGGCGTGTTGGGTACAACCTTAAACATCAGTGAAGCTGGAGTGAACTTATGAGATTCATGAACCGCCTAATTCAAAGCAAAGGCTAACCAATGCAGGGACGAATACCACTTAGAATGATTATCATGATGGTAGGCAATAGGAGCCGATCTCAGATTACGATTGACCCGTTCAGCCAGAGATGGTTGAGGATAGTACGCTAAGGTAATTACATGTGAGATGGATAGATCAAAACAGAATTGACGGAAGAGATTGGAGGTAAAGGCTTTAGCATTATCAGACACTAAATATTGACATGGACCAAAAGAAGCAAAGATGGAATTTAAACACGAAATAGTAGAGTGAGCGGTAGCCAGCTTAGTCGGAAATAACCAGGAAAATCTTGTGAAACCATCCACACAGACAAGAATGAATTTGTCGGCGTTCCCCTTTGATTGGGGGAAGGGTCCTACGTAGTCGATATAAAGGAGTTCCATGGTGCGCGACGCTTGATGAGAAGACAATAGCCCTTGCTTAGTGGACATGGTAGGTTTACTAAGCCAACAAGTTTTACAAGCTTTTACCAATTCACGAATTTCACCGTCCATACCTTTCCAAATGAACATTTCTCGGATCTATTCTCGAGTTTTAAAAATGCCTAAATGCCCCCCTAATGTGGTCTCATGGTAGTACTTGAAGATCATAGGTACAAGGACAGCTGGAACCACAACTTTCATCTTCTTATCATGCCCCGACGGGCAACATAAAATACCATTCCTCAATACATAAGGGACAACATATTCCCCAGAAGAAAGGGTTTCCATGATAGGGGCCAGCGTCGAATCTTCACGTTGATACCTTTCAATATCCTTAAATAGCATGGGAGCATCAGTTAGAATGACATTTACACCAGGAGGTACGGACTCGGGAAGTGAAGACTTGTCTTCCTGTTCAGAGGTCTCTACATCATTGGGAAACATACGGCTTAGGCCGTCTGCCACAACATTTTCAGTTCCTCTTATATGCCTAACATCAAATTGGAAGGCAGAAATTCGGATGGCCCACCGGGCTATACGACCAGTACGACGCGGCCTAGCTTGGACCCAACTTAAGGCTTGGTTATCTGTCTCCAAGTCGAACTTGACATGTTCCAGATAGAGGCGGAACTTTTCTAGCGCAAATAAAACTGCCAACCCTTCAAGTTCATAAATAGAATACTTGGTTTCTTGAGCCGAAAGTGTCCTAGATGCATAGGCCATGGGTCGCCCTCCGAGTTCAGTCCCTTGAAGAAGGACTGCAGCCACCGCCGACGACGACGCGTCGGTTTGGACGATGAATTTCTTCGAGAAATCAGGCATAGCAAGTACAGGGGCGTTACAAAGCGCTAATTTGAGGTCTTCGAAAGTGGCTTGTTGAAAAGGTCCCCACTCAAATTTGACGCCTTTCCTACGGAGTAAGTTCAAGGGCGCCGCTCTATTAGCGAAGTTAGGAATAAATTTCCTGAAGAAATTCACCATGCCAGTGAATCTGGCAATTCCTTTGATGTCCTTGGGAGGCACGGATAGCCTGTGTTCTAGAATGATCTACAGCGACACCATCGGGCGACACAATATGCCCTAGAAATGAAATGGAAGGCTTAGCGAAAGCAACCTTGGACAACTTCACCGTTAACCCTGCCTTACAAAGGTCTCAGAAAATACGACGACATCATCAAGATAATGGTATAAGTACTCAAATTTGCTGTCGGAGAAGACCCTATCTAGCAATCGCGTAAGCACAGCTGCTCCCGTGGGGAGCACGAAAGGCACGCGGTTGTACTCATACAAGTTCCAATCCGTGGCAAAACCTGTGAGATGATTAGATTCTTCACCTAGAGGGATCTGATTATACGCCTGATGGAGGTCTAAGATGGTGAAGAATTTAGATTTCCGAAACCACGAGAAACAAGAGTGAAGGTCTGGAAGGGGCACAGATTGTAACACCACCTTCCGATTTAAAGCCCTATAATCAATCACAGGCCTGGAGCCAACTTGGGGTTTCGGAACTAGGAAAATAGGCGATGAATACGACGACTTAGAGGGTCGAATAATACCATCTTTTAACATTTGATCTATGATCTCTTTCAGAGCCTTCATTTTAGGTGGAGAGAACCTCTAAGGTGGAAATCGGACAGGAATCGAATCCGTAACCTCGATCTTGTATTTGATAAGGTCAGTAACACCAAGAGTTTCAGAGAAAACATCTGGAAACGACTGACACAGCTAACGAATACTCTCAGCCTGCTCCTCAGGTAGATGTCTGAGGTCTAACAACATCTCATCCTGGGTAGGCGAAATAGATGAACATGACACAGAATTACATTTTAATAAAGGAATTTTACAATTACCAGCAAATTTGAAAGTGTACAACTTGCTCTGAATGTCGAGCACTAGACCGGTGTGAGACATGAAATCCGCTCCCAATATAATGGGGCAAGACAAGTGCTTAGCCACAAACTGTTTAATTTTCCAAGTGAAGTTCAGAATTCGAATTTTAGCATACAGGGAACCTAAAATTTCGAATGGAGATGAGTTAGCCAAAACACATTGAACCGAAGACGAATGAAAATCAGAAATTTTACAAACAGATTTTAATTTAGAGTACCATTCAGCCGAAATAATGGAACAAACACTGCCTGAGTCTAATAGAGCACTTGAGAAATGGTACAGGAGCGGGGGAATCCGCCGCAATCCTAATATATTCTTTGGGACCTTCAAATGATAAATTAGAAAACTGAATTTTCCCTGAGTTTTCGTCGGATTTAACAGGGGCTGAGCGTGAAGTAGGTGGGCACGCCGACTCAGCCGATGCCGCTAGTCACTTTAGATTGGTGTTGGAAGGTGCACCAGAAGTTGAGCAGGAGGGGGTGCTATTAGTATTATTACAATTCTTGGCAATATGGGAAAAACACCGCATTTAAAACAGCCTCGAGATGAGCCTGCTCCATTCTTTGCCCCGTTGTATTTGATCAAAGGGCACTTGTTCCGGAGATGGTCTGCAGACCCACAAGCATAACATTTGCGGGTTGCGATGGTTCGGCGAAGTGGAGGCCGAAGATTACTTAAAGAAGGAGGGGCCTCCTTCGCCACACGTAATGTGTCAGCATATCTAACTCCCTCGGCTGAGACAGCCATAGCTTCTAATTCGGCAAGCATTTGCGGACGCGACGCAAAACACAAGTATGACCTCTAGGATGGTGAAATTCCTTCCACAATGGCGTGAACAATTTGATCTTCAGGGAAATGGAGAGCAAATACCCTAGTATAGAACTTAATGTCTTGGATGAAGTCGGCAAGATTTTCATCCATACGCTGTACACGGTAATAGTACTTTTGAAGTAGAGATGACCTAGCCCGGGCGGGAATGAAGTTTGCCAGGAGGTGTGCATGAAAATCTTCAATAGTTGACTGTTCAGCAATTGCTCTTACTATTTTGTCCGAGAGGACACCTATGGAGTAGGGGTAAATAATTTGAAGAATCTGACACGGGGAAAGCGAAGACAAAAGAGCATGATCCTGAAACTCGACCAAAAATCTTAGAAATGAAATTACATCACTAGTAGAGTTAACATCACTAAAGGAGGAAGCAAACTACTGAACCTGGGTGACATAGTAGGTAAAGGCCTAAGGGGCGTATAAGCTGATTCAGAGCCTACATTATTTACAAAGAAGGGTAGGATAGAAGTTCGATGATCAGGCTCAAAAGGAGCAAAATTGAGACCCATTCAACCACGCTCTGCTACCAACTGTTATGGAGTTAGTTCAGTAGTATTATCAGTGAACGTGGAGAGAGCGTCGTCAATATCTTTCTCCCCCAAGGTGGAAATACTAATCGGCAAATCAAGAGAATCTTTAAGCTTAGTGATATCGGCCGCAACCGTGCCTCCAGATTGAATATTTCTAATAGCTAATTCATAAATTAATTCCTCCTTGCGCAAATAGCCGGGATGGAGGGCATCGCAAGGGCCGGACATGATGAGAAAAGATTGACAAATTTAGAAAATAAGAAAGAAAATTCCAGCGGCGGAGAAAATTGTTAGAGTTCAAAACAAAAGCAATGTTTAGCCTCAAAAGGGGCAAAATTGAGACCCATTCAACCACGCTCTGCTACCAACTGTTACGGAGTTATCCGTGGAAGGCAGAGGTGAAAGAAGATGCGGGCTGGAATGGGTCTAAGTACAAAGCTGAAAGATGAATTAAAATTTCAATAAAGGTTATATTTTCAGAACATAACAATTTTCATATAGACTTTCAAAATTCAACAAGTAACAAATCAACAAGTCAAAATCAGGTACAAGGTATAATTGATAAACCAGAGAATGAAAGCACAAGTTTTAGGGGATCATTACAAGTTCTGGCTTCGAGCCTCAGTTACACAATCCTTGAGCTACTAGCCCAACATTACCAAGGTACACTCATTTATTCAAAGGGCAGAAAACCCCTTCATTCAAGGAGCACTTGCTTCCAACTTTAAACCTCAAGCCTCACAGAGGCACTTTTCAAACACAAGAAAGAACTGAGCCACTCTAAATTTTTCAAGCCTATTAAAGGCAATACTAGACTATTACACAAATTGCCATCAAGGCACCGCTCACATCAAATGAAAGGGGGTATCTCGTACCCAATCTACTGGGCCTCAGTGGAAAAGAACAGATTAATTAAATGGCCCAAAATACCAAGGTGAATGGAGGCGTTGCTTGCACTCCTACATGAAACCTTATAAAACCTAAGGGGCACTAGGCCGATGATACAGGGGCTATTCCCAAACTAGGGAGGTACTCGTATAAGAAAATTTTAATACATTAAGAGTAGAAAATCGGTTATGAAAACGTAATCACCTCAACTCAAAATGAAGGGGAGCTCGAGAGGGTAAAGCACTCTCTATCCCCGATTTACAGTTAAAGTAATAAGAAATTTTTACATAAGCCGGCACTAAGTTACATTTTTAGAGAGGTAGGTTACATTGAAAAGGTTTCGGACCTTCCCCGAGGGCTAAACTGCTGAGCTAGCAAGAAATAAAGATGTTAAAAGGCCATTACCTTTGTTGAAGAGCTGCTGCCCGAAGGAAGAGGCGCTACCCGCCCCCTGCTAAACTTCCATACACTAAGCTAGATGTTGTTGAAGTGGCCGAGAGACAAGAAAATCAGCAGTTTTTATACCCTCGGGGAAGATTCGAAACCTTTCATGAATAATCAAGACACGCCCACAGGCGTTTATTGGCTAACTAAAATGTACACATCAAAAATTGCGGAAGAAAGACACAATTGGCTGAAAATTATTGACAGAAGTTATTGATTGGCTAACTTCAAAACTGGCGGAAAGAAAAGATTTATATTGACAACCCACAAATGAAAGAACGAAATTTAGTTATAGGAAAACTTTTGAGTATAAAATACCTTCAAGGAAAGTTCCATCACTTCGTACCAGGGTGGTAGTAGTAGTAGTAGTTGTAGTATTTATTCATTCATCATGTCGTTTACATATTTACAGGACTCTGTTTTATATATACATAACTCTTCTGATCATAGTTTTTGGTAGAGACATCTGTGAGAGAATGTCCACATTTCTTGACAATTAGTAAACAAAAACAATTCGAAATTAACACAGTGACATCTTTTGATAAACGGTTGAATTAATTCAGTTTTAAAGTTCAGAGTTTCAGCTGTAGGGGAGCACTTTGAGGCGGAAAATTCAAATGTGCGGCATATAAGTGTACCAACCGGTACAATGATGATGATTATTATTATTATTATTATTATTATTATTATTATTATTATTATTATTATTATTATTATTATTATTATTATTATTGTTGTTGTACCGGGCGGTACACCTCCACGCCGCTAGTTCAAATATTGCGCCAGTTGAAACTCCTCTACAGGAGAAAGCCTGAACTTTAACAAACTGTATTAACTCAACGGTTTCTCGGAAGATGTCACTACTGTAAATTTGGTAATTTTGAAGTGTTCTGAACTGTGTCTATTTCGATTTGTGTTTGTTTGCTCCGAATCAAGAAGTTTGGACATTCTCTAACAGATGTCTCTACCAAAAACTATGATAACGCACTCTGGTGTAAAGGATTGTACTCTCCTGAAGAAAGTTTGTATTCATAAGTTTTGTCTTTACTAAATTTTGTTGTCATTTGTGGGTTGGCAATATAAATCCTTTCTTTCCTCCTGTTTTGAATGTAGCCAATCAGGAATTTCTGTAGTTAATTTTCCACCAATAAGGTGTTTCTTCCTCGTCTTATGTATTAGTTTTTGCTGCTATCCAATAAAAGTTTGTGAGCGGGTTGTTATCATTCATGAAAGGTCTCGAACTTTCCATGAGGGTATAAAAACTGCTGAGTTTCTTGTCTCGGTGCCACTTCAGTAATATCTTTCTTAGTGTGTGGATATGTAGCAGGGGGCGGGAAACGCCTCTTTCTTCGGGCAACAGTTCTCCAACAAGGTAATGGCCTGTTAACATCTTTATTTCTTGCTAGCTCAGCAGTTTAACTCTCGGAGAAGGTTCGAATCCTTTAATATGTAACCCATCTTTTTAAAATGTAAATTCCTTTTCCGTCTATGTAAAATCTACAAATATCTTTTACTGTAAAGCGGGGATAGAGAGTGCTTCACCCTCTCGAACTCCCCTTCATTTTTGAAACGGATGTGACTACGTTTTCATAACCGTTCTTCTCTTCTTTAATGTAGTAAAGTTTTCTCATACGGGTTACCTCCCTAGCTTGGGATTAGCCCCTGTATTAACGGCCTAGCGCCACATAGGTTTTAGGACAAAAACTTTGTGTAGGAGTGCAAGTTATCGCCTCCATTCAATTTTGTATTTTGGGCCATTTACTTAACCCGTTTTGTTTTCCTTCCTGCGAAGGCCCAGTAGATTGGGTACGAGGTACCCCTGTACCATTATATGTGTGCCTTGAGGGCACTTAAAAGTGAAGCTTGTTGTGGCCTTTGAGAGGCTTGTACAATTGAGAGCGGGTCTGCTCTTTACCCTTAACATTGTAATTAGGAGCTAGTGCTCCTTGGCATGATGGGGTTTTCTGCCCCTTTGTTCATTTCGTAACTTGGTAAAGTTGAGCTAATCGCTCAAAAATTGTGAGTGTGGGGCTCGAAGCCCTGAACTTGGTAAAAAAAACCTGAACGGGAAAAATCATTTTGTACCTGCCTTTCGTTGTTATATCACCTAGTGGAAATTGTTGGATGTTGTTGTCTGTTATTTGTTGATTTTGAAAAGAAAATATAACCTTGTTAAAGTTTTAACTTTAATTCTGTAGTTGAGACCTATTCCAGTCCGCACCTTCTTTCACCTCTGCTGTTCCACAGAAACCTCTGAACAATTATTATTATTATTATTATTATTATTATTATTATTATTATTATTATTATTATTATTATTATTATTATTATTATTATTATTATTATTATTATTATTATTATTATTATTATTATTATTTCCGTTCCTCCTCTAGCCAACAGTAATCCATTCAACTAGTAACTACCCCCAAAGGTTTAAAATATTATAAAAGATAATACAGAATGAACTCGTGTGTGTTGGTGTCACGTAATAAGTGGAACACAACCAATCTGTCAGGAACAAATAAGATTCCTATTACACGAAATATTTTTGGAATATTCCAGAAACGTTTTTGAATATTTATATAAAAGTAATTAACATTAAAATCGTATTCCTTTGTAGAACAGTATGCCTAATAAGAAATTATTACGTTTAGGTGAACTTGACTAACTCCCTCCTACAAACAATTATCTGGCACCTTATGCTACTATTGTTTAGCCACGGGTTTTACTTGGACTCCCGAAATTCAGGGACGTGATTTATTATTATTCTGAGTATGTCTCTCAGCGTTCATTTAAATTGAAATGCCCGGATTTAGGATAATTGGTGCCCTGGCCACGCCCCACCTCTCTCTTCGAGTACTTTTCCTAGTACAGAGTGAATACGAACTGGGCTGTAATATTCATGGTTTGTGGGGGTACTATTTTTCGGCAGGGGTTGGATGATGCCATTTTTTCAGTTCTCAGGAAAGATCCCCGCCATAAGAGAGCTGATAATAATGTGCGTTATTACAAGAAGAATGACGTATAGAATTCATCTTAAACGGAACAGGTGTATTCCATCGTCTGCGCATAAGTGACATTTAGAGTCCTTCAGTTGTTCTGATAGGTCATTCATGTATAGGGAGAACAGAAAGGGTGATAAAATCCCACCTTGTGTTACCCCCATCTCAGTATTTCGCCATCTAGACATATTATCTCTTACTGAAGCACATTGTTTATGTCCACCGAGATAGGAACATACCCGACATAATACATTATTAGGAAAAGTCATAATTTCTAATTTGGCTAATAAAATGTCTTTGTCTATGAAGTTAAATGCCTTTGTAAGGTCAAGAAGAATTAGAATAGTATTTTTTGCGTTATCCATTGCTAGCTGAATATCGTTTGATCGTTTGTTACTTTTACGAATGCTGTGGTAGTCCTGTAATTTGATATAAACCCTGACTGATATCTGTCCAGTAAATTTTGATCTAAAAGATAGTCTGTAATATTTGTTTGTGTACTAGTTTCTCCAGTACTTTTGTTTTGCTAGTTGTTTTACGTCGCACCGACACAGATAGGTCTTACGGCGACGATAGGACAGGAAAGGGCTAGGAGTGGGAAGGAAGCGGCCGTGGCCTTAATTAAGGTACAGTCCCAGCATTTGCCTGGTGTGAAAATGGGAAAACCGTTTTCAGGGCTGCTGACAGTGCGGTTCGAACCTACTATCTCCCGAATACTGGATACCCAGTACTTTTGATGATGATGTTTGTTGTTTGAAGGGGTCTAACAGCTAGGTCATCGGCCCTCCGTTTATATTTTTCCTAGTACAGGGTGGATACTAACTGGGCTGTAATAGTCAAGATTTGTGGGGGTACTATTTTTCGGCAGGGGTTGGATGATGGCATTTTTCCAGTTCTCAGGAAAGATTCCCATCATAAGAGAGGTGTTAATAATGTGCGTTATTTCAGGAAGAATGACGTATAGAATTTTTCTTAAAAGGGGCAGGTTTATTCCATCGTGTCCAGTAAACCCTGATTTTATATCATTATGTTGTCACATTACCTGCTGTAGTCACATAAAGTAAATTATTCCCACCTACCATGCAATGTGAGTTACAATCGAGTCTCTGAAAATGTGTTGAAATATAATGAAGACGTCGTAATTTTTAACTGCGAAAGTATGAAAAAACTCGTAAGTCCAGTAACAGGCATATTAAGTAAACATGTTGAAAGTTGTCAGTACCTGCATGTTGCTAAGATGTTATGCAATCAGTAAATCTATTCAGACCGACTTCGACATCTAAAGAAAAAGAGTTTACAGTTTGTTTCTTCTCCTGTAAAAATTAGTTAAATCGGGTAGGAAATGTGTCAACTCTTCACTTGGTCTCAAGAGATTGAGTGATTCCCTCCCCATACTTGAGTCCAGCACTAAATTTCATGGACTGGTTGGGAATCGAAACACCGAGCTCGATAGCTGCAGTCGCTTAAGTGCGGCTAGTATCCAGTATTCGGGAGATAGTAGGTTCGAACCCCACTGTTGGCAGTCCTGAAAATGGTTTTCCGTGTTTTCCCATTTTCACACCAGGCAAATGCTGGGGCTGTACCTTAATTAAGGCCACGGCCGCTTCCTTCCCACTCCTAGCCCTTCCCTGTCCCAATGTCGCCATAAGACCTATCTGTGTCGGTGCGACGTAAAGATAATAGCAAAAATAAAAATAGTGAATCGAAACCGCGGCTTCCACGTAAGAGGCTGGTACACCCCACGGAGGTAGCCCTCCATTAAGAAACTTTTAAAATAAAATCCCGTTCAATGCGCATCATTTAATAAAGTAAGCATGTTTCACAGCTTTCATCACGTAATTTCTCTTTTAGGCAGGACGGTAGCTATTTTCGAGAAAGATTTCAAGCAGGAGCCTTGCTGTTCAATCACCAAGTCCTGAACTTTCTAATTTCATTACTCAAACACCATGGAAACATTAAACAAACTGTATACTATACTGTGTCTTGAAATATAAAGAACTGTAATCATATGGTTAGGTTCCCTGATGCCCTGTGTTTCACTGTACTATATAGCATATCCTTCATTAAACATCGTAAGATTAAATACGGTTCTCTTAACTTCGTAAACCTTTCTACTGTACTTATCTACGTAGATCTATATTATGTTGCCCCAAGGACTCGGCACCAGGAGGTGGTTTCAATTTAATTTATTATGCTCTCTCGCTCAAGACGTGTTATAGTAAGAATAATAATAATAATAATAATAATAATAATAATAATAATAATAATAATAATAATAATAATAATAATAATAATAATAATAATAATAATAATAATAATAAATACATACATGCATACATACATACATACATGCATACATACATACATACATGCATACATTATCATTATAGACCGTTATGCCTTTCAGCGTTCAGTCTGCAAGCCTCTGAGAATTTACTAAACGTCGCCACAATCCTCGATTTTCTACTAGTGTTGTGGCCTCATTTAGTTCTATACCTCTTATCTTTAGATCGTTAGAAACAGAGTCTAACCATCGTCGTATCGGTCTCCCTCTACTTCTCTTACCCTCCATAACAGAGTCCATTATTCTCCTAGGTAACCTATCCTCCTCCATTCGTCTCACATGACCCCACCACCGAAGCCGGTTTAAGCATACAGCTTCATCCATCGAGTTCATTCCTAAATTACCCTTTATCTCCTCATTTCGAGTACCCTCCTGCCATTGTTCCTACCTGTTTGTACCAGCAATCATTCTTCCTACTTTCATGTCTGTTACTTCTAACTTATGAATAAGATATCCTGAGTCCACAAAGCTTTCGCTCCCGTAAAGCAAAGTTGGTCTGAAAACAGACCTATGTAAAGATAGTTTCGTCTGGGAGCTGACTTCCTTCTTACAGAATACTGCTGATCGCAACTGCGAGCTCACTGCATTAGCTTTACTACACCTTGATTCAATCTCACTTACTATATTACCATCCTGGGAGAACACACAACCTAAATACTTGAAATTATCGACCTGTTCTAGCTTTGTATCACCAATCTGACATTCAATTCTGTTGAATTTCTTACCTACTGACATCAATTTAGTCTTCGAGAGGCTAATTTTCATACCATACTCATTGCACCTATTTTCAAGTTCCAAGATATTAGACTGCAGGCTTTCGGCACAGTCTGCCATTAAGACCAAGTCGTCAGCATAGGCCAAACTGCTTACTACATTTCCACCTAACTGAATCCCTCCCTGCCATTTTATACCTTTCAGCAGATGATCCATGTAAACTATGAAAAGCAAAGGTGAAAGATTACAGCCTTGTCTAACTCCTGTAAGTACCCTGAACCAAGAACTCATTCTACCATCAATTCTCACTGAAGCCCAATTGTCAACATAAATGCCTTTGATTGCTTTTTATAATCTACCTTTAATTCCATAGTCCCCCAGTATGGCGAACATAATAATAATAATAATAATAATAATAATAATAATAATAATAATAATAATAATAATAATAATAATAATAATAATAATAATAATAATAATAATAATAATAATTTCGTGTGGCTATTTCTAGCCGAGTGCAGCCCTTGTAATGAAGACCCTCCGATGAGGGTGGGCGGCATCTGCCATGTGTAGGTAACTGCGTGTTATTGTGGTGGAGGATAGTATTATGTGTGGTGTATTAGTTGCAGGAATGTTGGGGATAGTACAAACACCCAGTCCCCGGACCAATGTAATTAACCAATGAAGGTTAAAATCCCCGACCCGGCCGGGAATCGAACCTGGGACCCTCTGAACCGAAGGCCAGTACGCTGACCATTCAGCCAACGAGTCGGACAAGACGTGTTATGTGGTCCCATAAAAACGTCTTGATGAATGTTCTCGGTAATGTGTGATTACAACACTATTTATTTATTTATTTATTTATTTATTTATTTATTTATTTATTTATTTATTTATTTATTTATTTATTTATTTATTTATTTATTTATTTATTTATTTATTTATTTATTTATTTATTTATTTATTTATTTATTTATTTATTTATTTATTTATCGAGCGCAGTGGCCTCGCATGCTAACGCGTTATGGGTATGGAGTCAAGTTCTGTATTCGGGAGATGTCTGGGTTCGAACCCCACCGCCAGTTGTCTGAGAATGGTTTTCTGTGGTTTCTCATTTTCACTTCGAGGCAAATGCTGGGACAGTTGTTACTCATAGGCCACAACCGATTACTTCCAGCCCTTTACCCAATTTCATTCATCATCATTCATATCATCATTAGCTACTCAACTGAGGCTGGCATCAGGAAGGACATCCTCCGGCAGTAACAACATGCCATAAATTCATCTTACCTCATCCCCAATTCTGTATCAAGAAACGGGACTAAGGGGTACATATTTATTTATTTATTTATTTATTTATTTATTTATTTATTTATTTATTTATTTATTTATTTATTTATTTATTTATTTATTTATTTATTTATCTGATTCAAGATGTACAGGTTTTCCGACTGGTACTGATCAGCACTGAGTCATAACTGATGGCTTCATTCTATGAATATGACTCCTGCTGTTGTCAGTTTAGTCTTCGACTTGCTGTGTTGTTCAATGATGGCCTCTGTGTCTTCACGACTTGAGATGACATCCTCACTTCTCCGTATACCGATAAGTGGCGGCCGTGGAAAGTTTCTCTTCCCACCAGATTTGTCATTTTTTCTCCTTAACAAGTGATCTTCTTGAAAAATTAGAAAATGGACCCGATACATTTTGGCACGGCTTTTTGTCTTACAAACGCGTTTTTAAACGCTTTAAAAGATGTTGTTATTACCTCTAGCACTTTCGAGAAATTCATTATTGTTATCTTTGGAACACTCAAGGTAACGGTGTCCTTTGAACCTATAATTTAGATATTTGATTTTCTTTCCACTGCCAGTTCCCTTGTATGTTTCTGTTACTTTTATTTGTGCTCGCGACATTTTTCTTCTTGGTGCTCTCTATTTATCTTTATATTTCTTAATCTCTTGATAGCGAAATACATCACCTTCATGATGGGTGATTTCTTTTTGAGTTACTGGATTGTGTTTGACATGCGCCTTGTTATTCTACGTATGTATTGGTACATGTCCTCTCGGTTATGTGTAATAGAGGTTTTATGCTACAACTGAGTGGTCCGTACATTTATTGTGCATGTGTGTTCCTCGTGTGGATTTTCCCTTTCTCTGCCATTCATAATGCATGTCAGTGCTGGGCTTTACTTGGATTGTATGGGATAGACACTGTTAAGGTTTGAAGGTACGTATGTGATTGCTACTCCTGAAGGGATGCCGATATGTATATACAGGATGAAAAATTCGCGCACTCGGGCGTCTCAGCGCGACTCCTCACATGCCAGCAATAAAAAGAGTCTCTCACAAAAGTTCGTCCTGCGAGTATATCCGGGAGAAAAAGGACGTTGAAGCGTGGCAATCTTGCAACACTGTAACCACATGTAGGGTAACTATCTCTGTCAGCACACATTATTTGCTAATTTCCATCGGACATTACATTCTGTAATACAGTAAGACATCGTTTCTTAGGTCACATTTATCCTACATTTACAAAATTTAATAACGCTGAACACGTTGTAACGCATCTAGTAGATGAAGTGGTGCGAATAAATTCACGCCCACGACGTGGAAAGGGCGTCTTTCAAAGCTGACCAATGAAAACGAATGTTGGTGCATGTCTAGGATCGTAGTATGTAAGTGCAAAAGGTTTCTAGAGGACCCGCTGCAATCGCTGTTGACGATTACGATGCCAGATACCATACCACCTGGACTACATTTACGAAATAAAAAACATACGCCTCAAACTAGGATCGATACGACTTACATGTGCTGACAGAGGTAGTTACACTACATGTGGTTACAGTGTTGCCAGATTGGCGCTCTTCAACGTCCTTTTTCTCCCGGATATACTCGCAGGACGAACTTTTGTGAGAGACATTTTTTTATTGCTGGCATGTGAGGAGTCGCGCTGCGATGCCCGAGTGCGCGAATTTCGCTTCACTCTGTACATCTATTCATTTGAGCATTTGACTTGTGAATTGCTCTTGTTTGAGGCGTGAGGTGAATGTGCGTGACCACCAGTTTTCCTTCGGTTGTGCCTCTTTTGGCATATGTTCAAGTGCGTGAGTGTGTGTAAACGAGTAATTTAATGGGGCATATATCAACTATGGGATTTCCCTAGTTTTTTATGTTTGTTTCCTCCTTACTGTTAGCGTGATTCTCCCCCTTTTTTCCCCTAACCTCCCCCCATTATTTTGTTCGTATTTGAAGTAAAAGATGGCAAGTATGTTTGTCTTAATTTTTGTTCCCTTTAATTTTCGTGCGCTCTGAGCATGTTTAATGCTTGGCCCACTAATTACATTCCGTCATTGACTTTGATGATTAATATCTAACTATCCTTGATTTTATTGTGTGTGAGAGGTAACATATGAGTTGAGTTTTATAAATGTGATGAATATCTGTTGTAAAGATTTACTCCCTTTTTGGGATTTATAATCCAAATCATGGGTTATTGTTGTATTGAGATTAAAGTAATACTATACCAGATCGAGAACGGAGAACACAGACGCACACCCAAGATAGTGGGAAGTAAAGACATCAATCCAGACAGTGATCGTGTTACAAGCTGCCAAATTATATCGTCTATGGACTTGAACACTTCCCAACATTGAGTTTCAAGGGCATTCTAAGAATCTTCCTTTGGCAATAAGAAAAGCAAGTTAATCAGCTTTTTCCATAAGCCTTCAAGTACAAATATGAATGGGACTTAAAAAGAAGATTTTAACTCCTCAACTGGAAGCCGACATATGATTTTATTGATATTTTAGTTAAGAATATGTTTTAATTATTCTTCAATAACATCTTAAGTAGTTAGTTGGTGAAAAGTTAATCAGTGTATTTCAAACACAGTTCCAAACAGAAGCTAAAAAGACACTTAAGGATGCTTATATCTTCTTATTGGAAGAGGAGAATTTAACAATATTTTCGTTAAGGACAAGTTAACCGGACGAGTTGGCCGTGCGCGTAGAGGCGCGTGGTTGTGAGCTTGCATCCGGGAGATAGTAGGTTCGAATCCCACCATCGGCAGCCCTGAAGATGGTTTTCAGTGGTTTCCCATTTTCACACCATACAAATGCTGGGGCTGTACCTTAATTAAGGCCACGGCCGCATCCTTCCAACTCCTAGTCCTTTCCTATCCCATCGTCGCCATAAGACCTATATGTGTCGGTGCAACGTAAAGCCCCTAGCAAAAAAAAAAAAAAAAAGGACAAGTTACTAATCACTTTTAAGCATTCTTCTCCACCCCTCCTACCCCCACCTGGGGCCGATGACCTTCGATGTTAGGCCCCTTTATACAACAAGCATCATCATCATCATCATCATCCTACCCCCACCCCTCACCGCCACCATCCTCCCCAATATAAAAAAACATAATTAAGTTTCCCATGAGAAATTATCAAGGCTAATACTATAACACATATTGTGCATATTTTACATTATTTACACCTAACCTTATGTAAATATAGCTGATAGTCGAAACATGCACTATTAATGATTTTATAAAATTGCCAAAGGCAAATAAAAGTATCGATTAGGTGAATAAATATTTCTTTGATTGTTAGATGAAAGTAATACGCAACTACTATGTAAGTAAAACTACTGTTTTATGAGTAGGCTCTCACCATATGAACATAAGGTGACATGAAAACAATGATGTAAGAACCATATATGTACATTTATGTGTTTGCCCTTTTCTATTTCGAGTCATTATCCTTTTCTCCTGATTTTTAAAAGAAACATCCATTTGAAATATTTCTTGGTTTGTATTGCATTTAGATTAGCCTCTTATGCTTGTTTTCTATCACCCAGGAGGCCCATCTCGAGTGCATGACCCGTTCCTTGGTCACTTCCAGTCTCAGTCCAAACCCAATCTTTGGTATCATGATTATTGTTATGGCACTTCATTTCCACTGCGCACTCTCATCTTCATGGGAATTTATCGAAGGACAGATTCATATAATTAGCGGATATGGGTGGTTCAGCACACAACGCATTTTTCTAAATTTACAAAAAAATACACAAACAATTAAGGAGAACAGTTACACTGAATCAATCTACAACCACATACAGGCTACAGAAGCAACACGCTAAAAATTGCGTACTATGTACGTCATACAGACGGTGTCGCGTTATTGAGACAGAATATTTAATGGTGGACGTCGCGATTCATGTTCAACTCTTTTGTCTAACCTATATTTCTGCAGCCATGTTAGCCATCACAGTCATGAAAGAGAAAATCGCTGGGATCAAAATTAATGGTAGACAAGTACATTCTATGAGATTTGCTTATGATATTGCCATACTAGCAGAAACAGGCAAAAGAAGCAGAGATTTATCAACTTACTAGAAGAAACTATAGGCAAATGTAACCTCAAAATTAATGCCAGGAAAACAAAAACCTTGACAATTATGTAAATCCAAGAAAACGCCTATAACACACATCAAAATTGGCCCTGATAAAATTGAACAAGTGAAACAGTTTCACAACCTAGGAAACCTAATCACTAGTGATAAGCGGAGCATACCAGAAGTTACAAAAAGGATAGCAATTGCAAAGAGAACGTTCCAAGATAAAAAGCATCTGCTGACCAACAAACATATAGATATTCAAACTCGGAAACCATTGTATGGAGCGTTCTTTTGTACGTTTGCGAAAGCTGGACATTAGGAGAGCAGGAAAAGAAAAGACTAGAGGCAATTGAAATGTGGATCTGGAGGAGAATATAGAGGATAAGTTGGACTGAAATGAAGAGCAATACCGAAGTCCTTAGGAGGAAAATGGTGTCCGGTAACTGAAATTGAAAAACGGAAAATAGCATTTATTGGTCACATTCTGCGGCACGAGGAGTTCCTTTGTAACATCATTGAAGGAAGAATTGCAAGGAAAAGAGGAAGAAGACGACCCAGAGTGTCTTATTTCTAGAACCTGCTTCTGAGAATGAAATACAAGACCTACACTGATTTGAAAAGACAGGCTCAAAATAGACATCTATGGCTGCGGCGACAAGACCTAGCCTTTAGAATAAGAATAATAAGAATAAGAATAAGAATAAGAATAAGAATAAGAATAAGAATAAGAATAAGAATAAGAATAAGAATAAGAATAAGAATAAGAATAAGAATAAGAATAAGAATAATCATAAGACGATGATGATGATGATGATGATGATGATGATGATGATATCATAAATGATGTCGGAACTCTAACCCTCGTGCCAGAGGGACCCGTCACTGCAATCTGCTTTCGATTATTGGCCCTTAAAGTTTACAGAGCCTGGTGGTGGTGGTGGTGGTGGTGGTGTGTCGTCAGTTTGTCAGGCCCGCTCTCACACACACACTAAAGAACCTTCAAGCTTTATTTTCCCTCCGTTTGTCACAGGTACCAACAACGTAAGGAATGATGTTACTGAATGAAAAAGTTGATGGAACGTTCATATATGATCTGCTTTTCCATATCAAAGTCAGTAGAATGAGAGACAGTTGATTCGAATCGTCTAGTTGGATCGACAATCTCAGCTTCGTCCTTCGCTATGTTGATTGCAACGCTATCGATCGTGCGATTACTCTCTCCATCAATATCGCAGTATACTTCTAGATGATCGAGACGAAGGGCGTTAGCGATCATGGCATGTATGTATGGTTTTTTTACAAGTTGCTTTACGTCACATCGACAAATATAGGTCTTATGGCGACGATGGGATAGGAAAGGGCAAGGAGTGCGAAGGAAGCGGCTGTGGCCTTAATCAAGGTACAACTGAGCATTTGCCTGGTGTGAAAATGGGAAACCATGGAAAACCATCTTAAGGGCTGCCGACACTGGGGTTCGAACCCACTATCTCCCGGATGCAAGCTCACAGCTGCGTGCCCCTAACAACACCGCCAAGTCGCCCGGTATGTATGTATGTATGTATGTATGTATGTATGTATGTATGTATGATGTATGTATGTATGTATGTATGTATGTATGTATTATCCGCACACTTTATCTTGGTGCATTTGTGTACAGGGGTGAGGACTAAGGAGGGAGCTGTCCCGGTATCGATAGTGCTGCCTGGTGCTGCCAAATGAATGAAAATTAAATCTGAATTGAATCGAGAATATGATCGATCGATATGAAATTTCAAAACCGTTATCATCTTAAGCCAACAACTATGTCACATACACATTATATAACATTATAAATCATTTTTCGATGCGAATCTTGTTCCTAGCATGAATTCTATAGTTTGGCTTTGTTGTGTAAACAACAACAGTACTAGTACGTAAAGTGTACGCCAGATGTCGCACAACGATGCTTAAGCGATTCATAGTTTGTGTTTCAAAGGTTGCCAGTACGAATCTCGAATATCGCCGAGGTCGACCGATTCAGCACTAGGGTGTAAATGCACCAAGATAAAGTGTGCCGATAATATGTATGATGGTTTGGTCTGTGTTGGTTGGTTGGTTGCTTGGTTCCTCTCCCTGAAAGTGCTTTGGATCTTCAACAATTCCCCCATCAACTGGCACAGAAAGCGTGGATGTCATTGAACAGGTGTACTAGGGAAATGAGTTGTGAGGTAGTTTCATGTTGCTTTCCTCACAGTTGCACATAGAGTTCCTCAGTCACTTTCATATAGTCACAGTGACAATTCTTCTTCTTCTTCTTCTTCTTCTTCTTCTACTACTACTACTACTACTACTACTACTACTATCGCTGTTCCCACACCTTATGGGGTAGCGGGTGCGAACTATGACTCACATGTGGATTTGGCCCTGTTTTTGTCCGGATGCCCTTCCTGACGCCATCCCTACATGGAGAGATGTATTCACTACTGCGTATTTCTGTGGTGGTTGGCAATGTGGTGTGTTGTGTGAATATGAAGAGGAAATTGTTGGGAAAAACACAAACATCCAGCCTCCGAGACAGAAGAATTAATCAGATACGATTAAAATTCCCCACCCGGCCGGGAATCGAACCCGGACCCTCTGAACCGAAGGCCATAACGCTGATCAGTCAGCCAAGGTGTCGGACTGTCATAGCGACACTACATCCTACAATAGATTGATTTGAGCAGGCATATCGTCTATACGCAGTATTTTCCTAATAATAATAATAATAATAATAATAATAATAATAATAATTGTCCCGGGGGTACACCCGATGTCGTTCTGATTGCGAACAGTCCTGATTGCGAACAAGTGGGTACCTGAAGGGGATGATTTGGGTTTGACACATATTAATGAGTCAAGATTGCGGCCAGGCATAAAGTAGAGGCGCTTAAGCGAGAATTTAATGAGCAATATATTTTATATATGTCACGTTGCTTATCTAGGTGCATTGTGGCAGCAGTATGGATCATTAGAGGGACCTACAGTCTTCTGAAGTTCTTTAGAAAACCGCTTTAATTATTACCAGTGAGATTTGAATTTATTCACAAACCAGCTCAGGCAATAAAGGAAACGGCCGTCAGGCCTTGTCATTCTAAATGAATCTAACATATAACAATCCCGTCACCTAAAATAAATGATATATTTACAGTCAGTATTTACAAATCTACATTTACGACTTTCCTCAATAGCTTCAGCATAACTGCCCAAAAATTAACCCTCAGTTGGTACACCAAGTTCTGGTACACACAATTGGAATACTGGGTAATACACAAAAAAAAGTTAAAAGCACGTAAGAAGAAACACACTTCTTTTCACTATTTCACTTCTTATGTATTATTTTGAATAATAATAATCTAAAGGCGAATGCCTTGTCAATGCAACCACTCACTTCTTTCATTGGCATAATAATAATACCGGGCGAGTTGGCCGTGCGGTTAGGGGCGCGCGGCTGTGAGCTTGCATCCGAGAGATAGTGGGTTCGAATCCTTCTGTCGGCATCCCTGAATATGGTTTTCCGTAGTTTCCTATTTTCACACCAGGCAAATGCTGGGGCTGTACCTTAATTAAGGCCACGGCCGCTTCATTCCAACTCCTAGTTCTTTCCAATCCCATCATCATCATAAGACCTATGTGTGTGGATGCGACGTAAAGCCACTAACATAAAAAGAAATAATAATAATAATAACCTATTCTTAATACAACTCCCATTAATCCACCATAAAAAACTACCCCTCTAGTTATGTTATACAATATGAATGATAAATGGTAAGATCACCTCAAACTAAATTATTAAACATTTTCAATAAGAAAAATATTTTTTTAAATATTGTCAGGCTATCTAAAACGTCCCAATGTACCAGTTAATTTAAAGTTAAAAACTTCATGATCGTTCCGTATTAGTTGTTTTAAGATCTTTATATCTTGCCCTACTTTACTGTTTGGCTGATGATGACACTTGTAATGTGTCGAAACCGGTCCCAATAAACAAGTTGTGACTTCTTTTTAGTTCAACTTACAACGGAGTATTGAAAGGTGGATCCTTCTAATATTGTACCAGTTAATGTTAATACTACTAGAACAAATATTACATATGAGACTGTTTTGAAAATTGCATCTGTTTAAGTATCTCACGTCAACACTAATCTCTTGTTCGCAATCTGGACATGGTATATTTAGTTGTTCGGAATCTGGACGGTTTTTGCCTTTTTCGCAATCTGGACTCAAGACAAGACACAACCGTACACCCGCCCCGTGCATTTGAAACTAGGGCCATGTAGAAGGCCATCTAGATCAGAAAATCTTAAACTCATTTTGGAAATAGTTTGAACATTTCTCAACAGATGTCGTTACTATCAACTTATGTTGTGCCCTCTGGGGTGAAGATGAACTATTAATTTTGTATGTGAAGTTTTCCTAAAGTGAATTGTTTATCGATTATTTTTAATGTTCAAAAGTTATCAACACTTCTATCTCTTCCCGACAATCTTATTTTTCTACCAACAGGAAATTTTGAACATTTATTTATTCACCAATGATAAAATTTTGATATATATTTGATCATCCAATGAAAATTGGGGGTGTGTCAGGGTCTTGGCATAGAGTATTCTGGAACCTTCCTCTCCACTATAAAAGCTGGCACATTTTGGGCCATGTTGTCCTTGTTATCGCTCCAGTCTAGAGTGTGTTCGTAACGGAGGTGAGGGCTGCCTCGTCCATTTTCGGTAGGTCCACCAGCTCAAGGTAATGGCAGATTCTGCTTAACATGTGATAGTCTTTCAAAGCTAGCTCGTGGAAAGGGTTTCAAATTTTTGGTAATCTAAATTTTTATTTTCTCAAATGTAGATTTCAAACTTGAAATGTAAATTTCAAGCAAGTGGAAAGAACTTAACCGAAATCAGGGAATAGAGAGTGAGGTACCCTCTCGTATTCCCTCTCAACTTGATCTTAAGATGACTGTGATTTTGTAACTTTTAAAATCTATCTTGTAATTTTCTGTAAGTTATACGTTTTTCTCCATCTAGTCACCTCCATAGTATAGGCTTAGCTTCTGTAACGTCGGGACTTAAGCCCAAATAGGGTTTTATGTATTTCATGTAAATTTCAAGAAGTGCAAGTATTCGCCTCCTTACCGTTTTGGTTTTCGGCCAGTAACTGTAACCTTTTGTTTTTAACAAAGGCCTTGTAGAATTGGTATATGTTACCGCTGTTAAACTCTATGTCATTCATTTCATGTTAAGGATATCACTGTTGAGCAGTTAAGACAGTGAATACTGTTAAATTTTGTTAAATGTATGTTGTGCCTTTGACAGGCCTGGAAAGTGTAAATTTGCAGAGCAAAGATGCTCTTCCTATTGGTGTAAAAGAAATTGGGAGATCCGTCTACGTGACTGTTGGTTGAAAGGAGCAGTAGTGCCCATGTGAAATTTGGAATTAGGGAGCTTCTAGCTCAGCTTGTTAACTGGTGATTAGTTGATTATTCTAATTTTTCCAACATTGTTACACAAGCTAACGAGGTAGTTCTGTACCTGATTTTTTGTTTGCTTAGCAAAGTGTAAAATTTAAAATTTGAAAAGATAAAAAAGAAGAGAAAGAAATATAGCTCCAATATTAAATTTTAAAATTTTAATTTTAAAATTAATCTTCTGACTGTTCTATATCCACCTATTCATGCCCGCACCTTCTTTCTCCTCTGTGAACCACGGAGTCTCCGGAACAATAATAATGTCCGCCTCTGTGGTGTAGTGGTTAATGTGATTAGCTGCCACCCCGGAAGGCACGGGTTCGATTTTCCGCTCTGCCACGAAGTTTGAAAAATGGTACGAGGGCTGGAACGGGGTCCACTCAGCCTCGTGAGGTCATCTGAGTAGAGGGATATTGGATTCCCTCCTCAGCCTTCCTCGAAGTGGTTTTCCGTGGTTTCCCACTTCTTCTCCAGGCAAATGCCGGGATGATACCTAACTTCATGCCACGGCCGCTTCCTTCTCTCTTTCTTGTCTATCCCTTCCAATCTTCCCATCCCGCAACAAGGACTTTGTTCAGCATAGTAGGTGAGGCCGCCTGGGCGGGGTACTGCTCCGCCTTCCCAGTTGTATCCCCCTGACTCAAAGTCGCATGCTCCAGAACATTACCCTTAAGGCTGTAGAGGTGGGATCCCTCGCTGAGTCCGAGGGAAAACCAACCCTGGAGGGTAAACGAATTAAGGAAGAAATAATAATAATAATAATAATAATAATAATAATAATAATAATAATAATAATAATAATGATAATTGTTACGAAGTTATCCGTGGTAGGCGGAGGTGAAAGAAGGTGCGGGCTGGAATAGGTCTCAACTACAAAATTAAAGTTAATTTAAAACTTTAACAAAGGTTATATTTTCTTTTCAAAATCAACAAATAACGAGTATAACAGGTACCAAGTAGCAGATCAACAAATTAAGAAATGACAAATTACAGTTTATTACAAGATTTGGGCTTCGAGCCCCAAGTATCATTTCTGAGCTCTCAGCTCACAACCATAAATTATCAAAGGGCAGAAAACCCTTTTAGCTCCCACCCTTACATTTCAAGCCTCTCTAAGGCACTTTTATCACAACACCATAAAGAGCTTACCCGCTCTCGATAGTTCAAGCCTATCAGAAGGCCATAAACAAACTTTACACTTGACTGCCCTTAAGGCATACTTATAATTAAACAGGGGTATCTCGTACCCAATCTACTGGGCCTTAGTGTGCAAAAGCCAGGTTAATTTAAATGGCCCAAAACAAAAGGATGGAGGCGTGAACTTGCACTCCTAAATCTACATTTTAAAACCTAAGTGGCTCTAGGCCGATACACAGGGGCTATCCCAAGCTAGGGAGGTGACTGGTATGAAAAACTTTAATACATTAAGGAAGAGAAGAAACGGTTATGAAAACGTAGTCACCTCAATTTCAAAATGAAGGGGAGCTCGAGAGGGTGAAGCACTCTCTATCCCGCATTAAAGTTCAAGAAGACTGAAGTTTACCAGGAAAAGGGTTTACATAACCAGTAGAGTTAGTTCAGTTTGTTAAAGTTCAGGCTTTCTCCTGTAGAGGAGTTTCAATTGGCGCAATATTTGAACTAGCGGCGTGGAGGTGTACCACCCGGTACAATAATAATAATAATAATAATAATAATAATAATAATAATAATAATAATAATAATAATAATAATAATAATAATAATAATAATAATAATAATAATAATAATAATCTTCTTTCTTTATTCGAATCAGAAGTACAATAGAATAATACTACATTTAAAAGAAACAAACTATATACACAAATATATACAAGTAAAAGGTCTACAACAATATATGTCATACAAATTCGGCCCAAAATTTGGCCACTTCAAGGGCATTTGGATTAGCCAGCACCAAGTCTTCCATTGTGCAGTTTGATGGACACAAGGGACAACATAGCAGGTGTTCAGTTGTCTGAAGTTCACCACAGTCACAAAAGGCCGTATCGATGGAGAAGTTCCATTTCTGTAGAGTCGCCAGATCTAAGTCTGTTTAAGGACCTCCATGTCAACCAGTCCTCGGTGTGACCGGGAGGCAACACTTCCCATGGTTCCATTCCATTTCCATTTGGTAATCCTGGCTTTGTCCGATGATCCTTCCAGGTGTTCTGAGGATGTTAAAAATGCTTTCCCAGTTTCCATTTTCACACCAGGCAAATGCCGGGGCTGTACCTTAATTAAGGCCACGGCCGCTTCCTTCCACTTCCTAGGCCTTTCCTATCCCATTGTCGCCATAAGACATATCTGTGTCGTTGCGACGTAAAGCAAATAGCAAAAAAAAAATGCTTTCCTGGACTTCAGTCTTCGTTGGGCAGGTTGGTATCCAAAGTGTGGATGTGAAGGCATTAAATTTGTTTTAAGCCTTTCGTTGTTAGCAGCAACCTCTCTTCTGACGTCACAAGGAGCAATACCGGCAAGGTAATTGATTTTCTCGAGAGGAGTTGGCTTCAGGACACCAGTAATTATTCAACACCTTTCATTGAGTGCCACATCAATCTGTTTTGCGTGGGCAGATTTGTACCACGCTGGACAGGCATATTCACCGGCGGAGTAACATAAGGCTAGTGCAGTAGTTCTAACCGTTTGTGGGTGTGTGCCCCAAGTAGATCCAACAAGTTTTCTAAGTAGTGTGTTCCTGGAAGAGACCTTTTGTTTTACATTCATACAGTGCACCTTGAAGGTGAGACTGCGATCGAGAGTGACGCCCAAGTATTTGGGATGGAAGCAGTGGTCTAGCGTAGCTCCATTCCATGTCACAACAAGTTTCCTGTTGGCTTGTCGATGTAGTAGATGGAATGCACAAACTTGCGTTTTGCTCGGATTTGGCACAAGTTGGGTTTGATCATAGTAGTTGCCGAGTTCTTCTAGGGCAGCTTTCAGGGTGCATTCTATCTCTTCAAAACTATCTGACTGGACAGCGAGAGCAAGGTCATCAGCATAGATAAAACTCTTGGTGTCTTGAGGCTGTGGCTGATCATTTGTGTATATATTAAGTGTTAACTCAAGATCTTTAGTAAGACTGTGAAATTTTTTTAAACAGGAGTCTGTGGTTTACCGTGTCATACGCCACTGTGAGATCAACAAATGCGACGCCTGTGACTTTTTTTACACTCAAAGCCATCTTCAATGTGCTGAGTTAGATGCAAAATCTGGGAGGTGCAATTTCTTCCAGGTCTAAATCCTGTCTGCTGTGGAATAAGAATTGGGTCAATAACTTCAGTAAGGCGATTCAAAATAATCCGTTCCATGATTTTATACAAGTGACATAGAAGAGATATTGGTCTATAACTTTTTGGATCTTCAGGGTTTTTGCCTGGTTTTAGGATTGCAATCACCCGTGCCTTCCGCCAAATCTTTGGGATGTTGGATGATGCTAGGCATTTGTTGAATAATTTCACGAGCTACAACTTTGTTCCAGAACCGAAGTGCTTTATTTGCTCAGTGCAGATATCGTCCAAACCTGCAGCTTTACCACTTTTGCACATTGTAATACCAGTTTCTAATTCACTGAGATTAAATGGTCTGGCTAAAGTACTGATAGCCTCAGATTCCCCGGTCACAATTTTTGTCTCTGATTTCGTAATAGTTGATCGTGATTTGCCATTATTAAGCAATTGTGAAGCAATATGATTGGCTGTAACATTAGCATGGACTGAACATTTGGTTGGGTCACTGTTCAGTTTTTTCAGAAGTCTCCAAGACTTTTGACTATTAACTGAGAAATCTGTTTCCTCCATCAGTTTCAACCAAGTTTTCCTTTTGTTTTCTGAGATTGAAGAGAGTAAGTCATGTCCGGCTGAAATTGTCTCCTTGCTGAAAGGGTTCACTTCGAAGAGGGCAAGGTAGTTCTCTAGGTAGACTTTTGCTTCAGCAGTTAAACCTCGGTAGTAGTGTGTTCTGCAACCTCTGGGTATTGATAAACGTGAGGCTCTCGATACTGCATCAACAAAAGTATCGTAAGATTCTGGTTCTGGAGGAATCTCCCGTGTAAAGCTGTCAAGTGTAGTGGTAAATTTTTCACAATTAGCCTTTTTGAAGTTAAACCTTCTCCGAAAAGGTACTGTAATCGGTCGTGTTACAGTGGTTATTTGGCACATAATAGGGCGATGTTGAGAGTTAGGTAAGGGAGAACAGACTAATTTCGCACACTGCTGAGATACATGTTCACTGGCGAAAATAAAGTCTGGATTGTAACCGCGTTTCCATCGACCACTGTTGAAACTTGGTGGAAGCTTACTGTCATGTATAAGGCTAAGTTGGAAATTATCAGCCCACAGAAATACAGCATCCCCATTTCCATCATCATGTGCATAACCCCAAACTGTACTATGACTGTTGAAATCTTCGACTACAAATTTCGTAGTTTGCTTGCAAAAGTTATCAGGGGGCATAAAGGAAAAATCAATGCCTGGTGGCTTATACACTGATGAGATAGAGCAATTACTAAGCTCAGCTGTTATTATTTCAATGTTATTGTGATCTGTTACAGATGCTGACAAGACCTGAATGTCAGGATGAACAAATATTGCACTTCCGTACTGACTATGCGGTCTTTCAGCCACAAGTCGTAAACCAGCAATTTTGGGACGTCGTTGATGGTCACTTCTGTGTGTTTCTTGAATACAAAGCATGTCACAGTTATTAGTTTGACAGAGTTGACTCCATAGTACCTCTTTAGATGGTGATAGACCTACGTTATGGCATAATATAGTTAATTTCGGCCTTGAAAAAGGCCTTTGAAGAGTAGTTGCCGTACTTCTGGTATGCTGACGTTCGGGTCGGTAATGGAGTTTGAATTCCAACTACCTTAGCAGGGGCACCACGGACAGGTTAAATTCCCAGCAGGGTCGGGAATTATAACCATAATTGGTTAATTCCGCTGACACGGGGGCTGGATGTATGTGTCATATTCATCATCATTTCATCTTCATCACGACGCGCAGGTCGCCCACTGGAGTCAAATCCAAAGACCTGCATCTGGCGAGCAGAACTTGTCCTTGGACACTCCCGGCACTAAAAGCCATGCGCCATTTCATTGAATGTTGTCGGGTAAACACCATATGTGTCACCAGAGATCGTTTACATGCCGACATCGTACGACATGGTGTGTCGAATGGACTTATTCCACCCTTCAAGAATCCTACTACATCTGCCGGGTTTGAACCCGCTATCTTGGGATGCGCAGGCCGACACTCTACCACTGATCCACAGAGGCAGCTCATTGAAATGTAAGTGAAGAAGCGTCCTCAGTATTTTACTTTCTGGAATGTTGAGAGCCCAGATGGTTGGTTATCCAACAAATTTAGAGGAGAACAAATAGTTAGTGGTCTTCCTTGTGCCTACAGCATAATCGTATTTACTTTCTGGATTGATCACGTTAAGTTCTCCTTAAATAGAGCCAGGAGAGAGGATGCTTTCTCATCCAACTTACCAAGTTTCTAATTGCTCAGCTACGAAGTTCATTAAGACCCTCTCTCCTTTTGTCTCTCTTTCTCGTTCCAGCAGTGTACAAAATTCGGCAGCATAAAGAAGAGGTTGGTCATGTATGGTGCTTTGATATTCTGTCAACAACGAGATGTTACTGCTGCTGTTGCTAATAATAATAATAATAATAATAATAATACCATGCGAGTTGGTCGTGCGGTTAGGGGCACGCGACTGTGAGCTTGCATCCGGAAGATAGTGGGTTCGAATCCCACTGTCGGAAGCCCTGAAGATGGTTTTCCGCGGTTTCCCATTTTTACAGCAGGAAAATGCTGGGGCTGTACCTTAATTAAGGCCACGGTCGCCTCCTTCCAACTCCTAGGCCTTTAATGTCCCGTCGTCACCATAAGACTTGTCTGTGTCGGTGCGACGTAAAGCCACTAGCAGAAATAAGAAGAAGAAGAAGAAGAATCGCCTCTGTGGTGTAGTGGTTAGTGTGATTAGCTGTCACCCTCGGAGGTCCGGCTTCGATTCCCGTCTCTGCCAAGAAATTTGAAAAGAGTTTCGAGGGCTGTAACACGGTCCACTCAGCCTCGGGAGGTCAACTGAGTAGAGGCTGGTTCGATTCCCTCCTCAGCCATCCTCGAAGTGGTTTTCCGTCGTTTCCAACTTCTCTTCCAGATAAATGCAGGGATGGTACCTAACTTAAGGCCACGGAAGATTCCTCCCCTCTCCCGTATTTATCTCTTCCAACATTCCCATCACCCAACAAGACCCCTGTTCAGCATTGCAGGTGAGGCAACCTGAGTGAGGTACTGGTCCTCCTTCCCAGATGTAACCCGGACCCAAAGTCTCACGCTCCAGCACACTGCCCTTGAGGCGGTACAGGTGGGGTCCCTCGCTGAGTCCGAGGGAAAAACCAACCCTGGAGGGTAAACAGATTAAGGAACAAAGACAATTACAATAATAATAACAACAACAACAACAACAACAACAATAATAATAATAATAATAATAATAATAATAATAATAATAATAATAATAATAATAATAATAATAATAATAATAATAATAATACTCATTTTACGCCTCACTAACTACTTTTACTGTTTTCGGAGACGTCGAGGTGTTGAAATTTTGTCCCACAGGATTTTTTTTTTACATGCCAATAATGATAATGGCGTGTGGACGCCGGAGATTCCTGGTGCCAGTGTTCTGATTCGAAGCCCGACGGTGACCTGCGCGTCGTAATGAGGATGAAATGATGATGAAGACGGCATAATCATAACCAATTATGGTTAAAATTCCCGACCCTGCCTAGAATCGAACCCGGGACCCCTGTGACCAAACGCCACCACGCTAACCATTTAGCCAGAGAGCCGGACTATATGCCAAAAATTGACCTTATTTGATTTTCCTCAAATTTGACCACACTCTGCCTGGATCTATCGCGCCATCTTTGGTCAGGACGCCAGTCTTTTACAATCTGCAACACTCAGAAATTTAGTGAATCAATGTGTTACACGTGTCTTTGCTATTTTCGAAATATGGGGCATGATACTGGCGCCTCGGTAGGAAAAACAACTTAATGTCACCCAGCGTGGGGTATTTGTTGCTATGGAAACAGTAACATGTAGTCAATGTTCGCAGCGCAGCATCTCGAGTTGATGAATGGTTGCAGTAATTTTGTTTACTATGAATCATAACTCGCTCTTGCTCAAGATATCTGTATTTTCTTGTCTGTCAGTTCTTATAGATAATTGTTACTCTTTAGTTAATATTATATTCCATCTCTTATTAACATACTAGTATTTTTAGTAAACCCATTAATCTTGTTTTCATTTCAATACTACTTCCCTCACATTCTCAATGTATATCCTTCTTCTCTAAAATGACCAAAAAACATCTCCGCAGCCAGGAATTCAATATTAGTCTTCGTCTCCGTATACTAAAAATATTAGAATCTTTTGAGATGTGGTGTTACAGAGCCTACTGTAAATATAAAGGGTGGATGGTATCGCGACTTTTCGTCCCAAACGGTTTGTCCCAGGTCACTTACTTCGCAGGAATTATTCTATCTCTAACAATGTTTGTACTACATCAATGTCCATCCCGTATGACTGGGACCAAAGCAGGACAGTTTATTCCAAACTATTTTGTCCCATATTTCAGTTCATTCCGATTATTAGGTACGAACAGAACGACAGGATAGTATTCTCAGAATTCGAACAACACTACCATTTAAATACAGGGTCATCGAAAGAAATAAATTAAAAATTAAAAATTGTGGGTGCAATCATAGGTATGATTTTCATTTCCGTGTTGACATATTACTAATATAATAAAGTTTGGGGGATGTTCCACCATTCAACACAATGTAAAATATTTGAAATTTATTAAGTGAACACCGGTTTCGACTCTCTTGGAGTCATCATCCGTTCTTATAGATAATTAAATCAATGGGAATTTGATAACAATCATCATGCGGATTGCCTACATACATGTCCATAGGTTGACAAAAATCATGACAAAATTATACACACAATGGCAATTGCCTAAAATATTTATCAATAGGTTGTCCTAAAACATACGCGTATAACAAATTCATGTCATTGTGTACATCATTCCCATTGATTTAATAATTTATAAGAACTGATGATGACTCCAAGGGAGTCGACACCGGTCTTTCCTTAATAAATTTCAAATATATTACATGAATATTACATGTCAATGAATATTGAAATTTCATGAATATTGTAATCGAAATAGACTTTCAACCTATTAGGTCGTGTTACGTACACTCAGTACGTGTTGAAGAGATGTTAGGTACAGAACAAAAATGGCCAACCCGACACCAGTGGGATCCGAACCCGCAACCTCCCGATTTCTCTTCAACACGTACTGAGTGTACGTAACACGGCCTAATAGGTTGAAAGTCTTTTTCGAATATTACATCTTGTTGAACGGTGGAACATCCCTCAAACTATATTATATTATATTATATTATATTATATTATATTATATTATATTATATTATATTATATTATATTATATTATATTATATTATATTATATTATATTATATTATATTATATTATATTATATTATATTATATTATATTATATTATATTATATTATATTATATTATATTATATTATATTATATTTGTTGCTGCACGTAGGAGCTGCAGAAAAGAAAACAGGAAATCATCCAGATGGCACCTGACATCCAGTGAGTATATGGTATGAAAAGCAGGAGAAGAAGAAGAAACTACTCTCATAAGTGAAGAATTTATGATGTAACTTCAACCGTAAAAATCGTAATATTGTCTTAAGTTTAAAGGAAATACCAAAACTTTTATTGCATAAAATTCATTCAGTATATTTATTTTGTTATCCTATAGCTATTAATGTTGAAAATATTCCTTAGCAATCAAAGTAGATGTCCCCATGCCACGAAAAACGTAAAATTAAGTAATTTCCTCAATTGTGCCGAAAGTTGAAGGTCTAAAGGGCCCGGGAAGGTTTCAAATTGTGAGTCTTGGATAAATTCAGTTCCGGAAAAACAGACTAAAATCGCGTGTTTCTTTACTCCTTTTCTTATTTTGAAAAATGTCGACACCGAATGTAGTTACAGGGGCTTAATTGAAACTGAATTCACTCGCATTAGCGCTCGTAGTGGTAGAAAAAGGCAAACTGCTAATCTAATCGACCAGATAACGATGGTTAAGAAAAGGATTGTAATTTTTAGCGATAAATAAAGAATATATTCTCATACTACGTTATATTTCATTTACCTAAAATTCGTAGCTCATGTCCCTGGGATGTTTTCAACATTGAGTTTTTTGCCTAAATGAATTTTTCTTATACACCAAATTATCCCCCTCATTTCCCCTTAAATTAATATTTCAGTCTTTATCGTCATAGCTTTCCTTATTTTACAGAATTCTACTATTGTTCTCTCTATACGGATATTTCACTCTTCGAACCGCCTTGTGTAAATCTCTTGTCATCCCTTGATAAATTTCTCTCCCAGGCGACCGTGGTTCGAATTCCGGCCATTGCGTGTGGGATATTTGAAATACAATGTCACGTCTCTATTGTTCGTATTCCCCGTAAAACTGGAGGTCCCGTGGCTATGATCACGGTACCGACAGCCACGTGAAACTACAAGATTGTTTTTGCTTCTCTCCCTGTAGTACCTAATTTCTACGTCACCAAGAGATTCCTTTGGTCAGTGTCTTTATCTAAGTAAGATGGTGGTGGTGATTATTGTTTTAAGAAGAAATATAAATGAGCAACCAACCTCTATTGCAGGCTTGGCTCGCTAAAACAGCCCGCGAGCAGTTGCTTACCAGTGCGCCAGCGGTGACCTGCGGGCTGACAATAACAAAATCTTCAATTCGTCGATTCTCAGTCCATCTTGATAAGTTTACTGATTCATATTGTTTTATCACATTTGGACTAAATTGTTCCATTACCATTTTTAAACAATCCTTGATGAAATCCTCAGCTGATGAACTTCGTGATCGTTTTGCCCAATGAAGAGAAATTCTGTAGGAGAGGCCTAACTCATTGTTTATATTTACAATTGCGTTGTCCTGAAGCTAAACAGAATGATTTAAATTTAACTTACACTTACTTCAAATAATTATTATGTAAATTTATTTTAGTTTTTTAGTAATCATATTTATGATCTATCTAGCAATGTGATAATAATGCGTAACAGAATGACATCGTCGTAGTTAGTGCGTATTGAGTTTTTAACCATATTTAATAGGCTAATATGACTAGGCATGAATTAGGAGATTTGTGAATATAATACCAACCTCTTGGTTGATCATCATTTCCTCCTTTAGTCGCTTCATTAGTGCTAGACGATCTTTATATTTATCGTATTCTTAATATGATAAACGATATAATGTTTTTTTGATTGAATTTCTTCACTTGGTTCAAGGATTTACGACAAATTAAACATTTTTCCAACCCTTGTGCGTACATAAATAAGTACAATACTTCCCATTCATGTCAAAACGACAACGAAGTCAGGAGTCTCCGCTTTGAACCTTCCCTAGTAACTTCCATTATATACGGTGCATGAAAGCACAGTGGACTGTGACGTCACACCCCTGTGCCAATGCAATGTGTTCGCTGCCCGTGTAGCAGCTCGCTGCCAGTTTCCCAGCATTTGCACATCTTGTTTTCCTTTCGGGGGGGGGGGGGTAAGTTCGCTCCCCCCACGTGGCAATCGACTCTAATCGACATCGCCTTTAACATGTTATTAGTTCTAAGAAGAAAAAGATAGCAGGGAGAATTGGGAGTCTGATACTACAGGAGTATCTGCCTGTCCCCACGCTCAGCACGTTACCAGGCCAGATGTGGTAATGGGTATCAATAGCCGTGTGATCGGGTTATAAGGGTCAGGACAAAACCACATAGGCAGCAATAGAAATATGTCTACATGTAAAACCTGACATTTTGTGAATAGCACATGCAAGAATGTGGGTCTGGAAAGGTCCAGGTAAATGTGTTAGTTGAGAATAAGTATCATGCACAAGTCGTCAGCCTATTTCTCGCTACTCCAGTTATTCAGGGGATCAGTCCTTCTGGGCACTGCCGTAATTAGCGCGGGCCTTGCCGGTTGTCGAGCCATGTGGCAATGGCTACTAGGACCTGTCGCACCGCTCGAACCCCTTGGGGTCCCTCGTACCCAGTCTCCCATCTCGGAGAATGAGGCCAAGCCCGCCTAGGCGGGGGCATCCTGGATGGGGTTGGGACGTGACGCCGGGCCTCCTTCCTCTCTGCCCGTGCCATGGCCCGGTAAACAGGGCAACTACGATGGGAGGCCGGGTGGCTCCCGCGCAGTTGGCGCACAGCAGCGCCTCCTTAAGTGCAGCGTAGGCCGTGTAGTGGTGATCACCCCTACACGGGCTGGACTTTAGTTGGAGCCTACATCTAATCTTACGGTGACCCCACCTCAGGCAGCGGAGCAGCCGAGCATCACTGCTCTATTGTCTATTATACTCCGTCCACGGAGTCTGAGAAGTAGGTCCGCGCATGTCAATCACGTGGAGCAAGTGAGCGAGTGAAAGAGTGGAACCAAGCAGGTGAAGAAAATAAAATCTCACCAAATGTTGGAAACTGCGCCAAGCCAAGATCGCGCCTCCCTCCTGCGTGACTCCTTCCAAGGCCTCGAGCCTCAGTGGACCAGACAGCCGACACACTACTATACGTGGACAGCACGTTTCTTCACTGGCACTTCGCAGACTCCGTGGACGGAGTATAGCACAAATCATAAGGAAATTGAAGAGATTCGACACTTAAGAATGAAGGTATCGGCAAAATAAAGGAAAGACCAGTTGGTGGTTAGCCATGACTGGGAGGGAGACCTCCTTTCATTCATTCATTCATGATATCTATTGTAAACTAAGGATTGCTCAGACAAGTGACACAAATAAATACTTACACTAACAAGAATTCGGGCTATTAGGGGTAAGATACTACTACTACTACTACTAAAAATGTTCTCATTCCTCCCCTGAAGGGGGAGGCGGGTCTCTTAGACGGTAACGCCGTCTCTCAGTTCGGTAGATTTGTTACGGTGAAGGAGATGCACGGAGAAGATGAGGGGTTGGCGGCGGTGGCCTATACTAGGAACTGTCCCGGCATTCTCCTTAGTGCAGGAGAGTGGAAAACCACGGAAAACCATTCTCAAGATAGCCGACAGTTGGGGCCAGCCGTGAGGTCCAGCCCTGCACCGTCTCTCGAATGCAGAGGTTAGAGCCATGGCCACCCCTCCTCTGCTCGGTTAGCCGGTCATAGTGCAGAGCTGTTGGGCCACTGGCCAGCCGTGGCCACTTGAGGGGGCGATACCCTCTCTCCATCCACCGACCGGTAAGATACATGTTAACGTCTAGGACAAAATTAAAACTCACAGTTCTAGCCCTTCAGGCAAGCAACTCAGTGATGAAAACATCCTAGGGATATGAGCCACGAATTTTAGGTAAAATAATATAGTAAATTATGAGAATATATTATATATTTATTCTTAAAAATTACAATCCTTTCATTAATAATCGTTATCCGGTCGATTAGATCAGCAGTTTGCCTTTTTCTACCACTACGAGCGCTAATGTGAGTCAATACGGAGTTTCACTTAAGCCCTTAGACCAAAATTCGGTGGGGATATTTTTCAAAAATAAAAAGCCTGATGGTATCGAACCAAGGAATACACTACAGAAAGAATGGTGTAAATAAGTTAATTTGGCTAGGATTTGAATTAAAAAAAGACGAGTAAAGAAAAGCGATTTTAGGCAGTTTTTCCGGAAATGCATTTAGGCCGGAAGCGATTTTTTTGGTATTCATTTAGTTTGATAGAGCTATCGGAGACTCACAATTTGACATTTTCAGGGCCTTTAAGAAGCGTTCAAGTTTCGGCACAATTGAGGAAATTGCTTAATTTTACGTGTTTCGTAGTATGAGGACTCCCTAGTTTGTCTGATAAGAAATGTTATCAGGATGAAAAATCTTAGACACTACAATGTAGAGATCGGGTGTAATTGATGGGTAAGGTAAGGGTTGTTCTGCCCGAAGGCAGGTCCGAACCTCCGCAGAGGTGTTCCTGAGCCGGAGTTTACGTGCGGTAGGGTGGCCAGTTCCTTTCCGTTCCTCCATTCCCTTACCCCCCACCAACAGCGCGTGGCAACCCATCCAACTCCTGACCACACCCAATGTTGCTTAACTTCGGAGATCTCACGGGATCCGGTGTAATTGTAATAGTTAAGGTAGTAATAGATAAATTATTTGTAACAAAATTCTGCATGTATCAAATGCAATAAAGGATTACTCCTTCCCCAGTTCCTGGCGATCCGGAACTAGGGGATGGAGTATTCTAATGAAGGAAACGGCCACGAAGAGCCTCACAAACCGTCGAGGTTGGAAAAGAACAACAGATGGCCAAGGGAGGTCTGATAGGAAAATGACAGCGAGGAGTCTCGCACAAGTAAATAGAAGCAGTGCAGGTCTTAAATAGAGAGTTAAGAGACCCTGGGTCCCCTTTTAGCTGCCTGTTACATCAGACATGAGATAGCGTGGCTCCTCCCACCGACAGGCTGTGGTTATTTAGAGGACTACCAAACCCCACGGCACTTACGCCCTTGAAAGGGCTTTGGCCTGCCCAGTGACCGCTGCTCATCCCGAAGGCCTGCAGATTATGAGGGGTCGTGTGGTCAGCACGACGCATCCTCTCGGTCGTTATTCGGGCTTCGAGACCGGGGCCGCCATCTCTCCGTCAGATAGCTCCTCAATTCTAATCATGTAGGCTGAGTGAACCTCGAACCAGCCCTCAGGTCGACAGAAAAATCCCTGACCTGGCCAGGAATCGAAGCCGGGGCCACCGGGCGACATTCAGGCACGCTACCCCTACACTACGGCGCCGGCTATTTATAGGACTACCAGGTAAAAATTTGCTTTTAAGTCGCACCGACGCAAAGATGGTATAGGAAAGGGCTAGGAGTGGGAAGGAAGCGGCCGTGGTGTGAAAATGAGGAGCCACTGAAAACTATCCTCAGGGCTGCCGACATTGGGGTTCGAATCCACCATCTCCCAAATGCAAGATTATAGCTACTTGACCCAAACCGCGCGCCCACTTGCTCATTCAGAGGGCTATTAATTGGATAGTCTATGAGTTGAAATTTACTAGACGTCGGGTGACTGGCTTCGTTCTGCCCTCTTCTAGCGAACAGCGCAAGATGTACCCACAGCCAATAACTTCGAAGATCTCACGGCATCCAGTGTTTCAACGTGACCACGTAGTTGGCTAGCTCTTTCAATGCAAACGCTAAAAATATTCTACTACGACTACATAGCTCCAAAGCGTGTTTATCAAAAACAGTTGCCAAGATCAGAACCAGGAGTAACATCTTAGAGAAACTCTTATATGGGGCGAGAACTCTGCTCTTGGGCTGGTTTACCCTGTGATAGAACACTGGGGGTACTTCCAAATACAATACATCAAATAAGACTACGCCCAGAAATACCTCGGAGAATGCACAACGTACGTAGAAAGTTAGTGAGGATGTAGTCATGAAAGCCAGGTGTACCACACTGGAGAGAGATTTCCACATCTGTAAGAAAGTTTACAAGTCCAAATCCCTTTCCCTTCGCTTCATACTTCGACACTATGAAACCGTAGTAAGTCTTTTGATACTGTATACTTCAGAATGGTCAAAAAGGGACAACTCAGGAATTTGGAACTGAAAGAAAGAAAGAAAGAAAGAAAGAAAGAAAGAAAGGAAGGAAGAAAGAATCTGAGAAAAATCATGGGCCCTATTAAAGAGGGAGGTGGATACAGAATCTGACATAACAACGAGCTTTACCAACATTTATAGAACATAACATCAGCCATGAGAAACAAGGTGACTTATCTTCTACAGTCACATAGTCAGAATGGACAACAAAGGACTGACGTCAACAATCTTCAACACTATTTCCAGAGGGAAGGGGACAAATGCTAAATGGACGAAACTAGTTCGAAAAGACCTAGAATTTTTAAAAAATGATCCTAAGGATATGTTCAACAGGGATAAATTTAGAAAGCTGATCGGAACAGCGGACACTCTCCAGTCACTGACAGCTAAAACATTGCATCCTGGCGTGGGAGTGACATGGACTCAGGAAAGGAAAGCAACCCACAGCGCAAAGATGGAGGAATACTGAGCTAAGAAGTAAGCTCACCAGATTTAGGAACCACGTGGTCCAAGGGGCCTCAACGAAACAAGAAGAAATGATAAATTATTTATTAGGATGAAAGTAATTAAAACCAAACCAAACCCCATGGCACTACAGCCCTTGAAGGACCTTGGCCTATCAAGCGACCGCTGCTCAGCCCGAAGGCCTGCAGATTACGAGGTGTCGTATGGTCAGCACGACGAATCCTCTCGGCCGTTATTCTTGGCTTTCTAGATCGGGGCCGCTATCTCACCGTCAGATAGCTCCTCAATTCTAATCACGTAGGCTGAGTGGACCTCGAACCAGCCCTTAGGTCTATGTAAATATCCCTGACCTGGCCGGGAATCGAACCCGGGTCCTCCGGGTAAGAGGCAGGCACGCTGCCCCTACACCACGGGGGCCGGCATGAAAGTAATTAACTAAAATAAAAATGTTGGGAAAATAAAATTTCGTAAGTTCCACGCTATCATGTTTAGTGTCGCCTAGTGATAATACCCACTTAATGTCTCCATGCTAAAAACACACACAAAATTAATTAATATATTATTGTTGCAAATTTTTGTCTTATTGCAGCTCCATGTGAAAAAAATCAGTGATTACCTTAAGACTAGCTTTATGTAAAGTAATTTCACTAATAACTTGTTGAAAAAGTAATTTGTAATTGTGTAAAATATATCTCAGGTAACTGTAATTCTGTGCCATTACTTTTTTCTTGTACTCCCACCATCAATGAAAATGCCAACCTTTGGTGTGGAGACGGCGCCAGAAGAAGAAGAAGAAGAAGAAGAAGAAGAAGAAGAAGAAGAAGAAGAAGACCTACCCTTTAATTAATTTAGATTATATTATTATCACCGTATGACATTTACAAGGATTGTATGTGTGATAAATCTAGGGCTCGGAAGTTGAAGACCGATACATTCCCTAAAAAAAAACTATAAAAAGACCTCTAAAAGTATCCAAGAATGACCTGAAAACTGGGAAAAAGGACGTAAAAATCAGATCCAAAATCATTCATAATTTTGCTTGTAATTACATATTTAATGGAAGGAATACAATATTTAAGAGTGCAACATTCTGGTGGTACGCAATCTACAGTGCAAAAAGGTATGAGTGAAATACTTCTTCTTTCAGAGAGTATATATTTTTAGATTAACATAATTTAAAAAATGGAATTCCGTGTTTGTTAAAAAAAGTACTTTAATAATTTAGAATATAACATTTTCAATGATGGGTGGGAGTACAAGAAATAAGTAAAACAGTATACAGTAATTAACTTCAATATAAGTACAGCACAGTACAAACTTCGTGCCTAACCTTTTGCTTTCCTTTTAAAAAATCATAAATTGAACTTTGTTTAATTTTCATTAACTTCTATTAACATTTTCCTCATTGGCGTTTACTTTACTGATATGCTGGTATAGGATCCTCCTGGCAGCAGACTGGCTTGGCATTTCGGCCAAGAATTAATTAATTAATTAATTAAATAATACATTTTTATAAATTGATCCCAAGGATTTATACAACAGGGACAAATTTAGAATGCTGATCAGAACATACGACACTCTGCAGTCACTGGCAGCTAAAACACTGCGTCCTGGAGTGGGAATGAAGTGGACTCGGGAAAGGAAAGCTACCCACAGCTCAAAAATGAAGGAATACTGAGCTAAGAAGGAATCTGACCAGAGTTAAGAACTACGTGGTCCGAAGGGCCTCAGCGAAATAAATAAATAAATAAATAAATAAATAAATAAATACATAAATAAATAAACATCACCTCAATTTCGTATTTATAGAAAGGTAATCTACAAATGTGTGATAATCGATTCCTCAACATATATATGTTAGGTACCGTATGTAAATTATTAGCTCATCTGATATAAACTCCCTCTCTACTTGGAGGCACGTTTCATCCGGAGGTCCCCTTGAATGTACAGTGACACTTCACTTCGCTGTTTTTACTTTTCAGCGTCCAGAAACACTTGTTCGGATGTTCCCTAAGTCATTGGCAAGTGACAAGGCTGTTTACTGAACTCCTGAACTGCCGGTTCATAGCTCACGCGAGGCTTACCCTTTGTCGTTGTAGGAAATTATAGTACCCTCCCCTCCCCAATTCACAGCAGAAATGAAATGAAATGAAACAAATACTGTAGTTGATGGCGAAAGGGTGGGTTTGAAACTGACTCCGAGAGCTGTGTGTCATTCGCAAGTGAGTTGCAGGACCAGCAACATTCCATTTGAGCGGAAATTTCACTGAGCCCGCTTTTCATACGATCGATTACTCACGCACATACGGAATGCAAACCTTAATTTCCGCAAAAATGTTGTAGTGTCTCTTATCTCTTCAAGAATTTGATGAGAACTTGTCAGTCATCATTCTCTTTCAAATTTCACTAAGAGATGATCCTTCGAAACAGGTCAGATAAAGAACATTCCTGATCGATGGTCGGGGATGTTGTTTATTTGTTTGTTAGTGTAAATTTGGTCCAGTTTTTCCACCGGGTGCTCTTCCTGACTTCAACAGTATGTGGAGGGATGTATTTACTATTGTGTGTCTGCGTGATGGCTGGAAGTGTGATATGTAGATATCGGATCTTTAGGTCCCAAAAAGATAAGTTCTAGGCCCCTAAATAGGTGGAAAAAATGTATAAGATTGGTTCTTAATGGTCTGAAATAAGCGCAATAATAATAATAATAATAATAATAATAATAATCGTATGGCCTCAGCTACCGTTTGCAGACATTTCGATTTGACGCCATCTGGCTGTCTGCTCGTCAATTTCGACGTTCCGGTTTACTCTGTCTGCCATCTAGCGGACCTAGAGTAAACCGGATCTCTCTTGGGCGTCTATGGCTGAGATTTAATTAATTTTGTCGGGTAAATACCAAATGTATCACCAGAGATCTTTTACATGCCGACATCGTACGACATGGAGTGTCGAATGGACTTTTTTCCGCCCTTCAAAAATCCGACTACCTCTGCCGGGTTTGAACCCGCTATCTTGGGATCCGGAGGCCGACACTCTACCACGGATCCACAGAGGCAGCTAGCGCAATGAAATCAACGAAATACAGTACATCTGAAGTAGCACTTTGCAAGTAGAAATAATAATAATAAAACAATTAAAATATTTAAAAGAGAACATGCAAGACATTACAACGTAGCATTTGTGTCCAATCTGGTTGAGATCAAATCACTAGAAGTGGCAAATATCTTACAACACAACAATAAATTTACTTATGCATCATTGTAATTCTCGCTGAGTTTCTGCCATAATTTTGTGCGTAGTCAATTATTTATATTTCCATGCGTTGTGGTAGTTTTACTTCCTCTTAAAACAAAAACCACCACCACCACCACCACCACCACCACCTGCACAATGGATGTCCTCACTGTAATACTGAGCAGCTTGTAACCATCTCACAACACCCAGACCTGCCCTCACGCCAGCTTGGCTTGCCACTCTATCCTAGATGCCTCCTGTTAAAACTTGATGAGATAATAAATTAATACCGAGCTCGATAGCTGCAGTCGCTTAAGTGCGGCCAGTATCTAGTATTCGGGAGATAGTAGGTTCGAACCCCACTGTCGGCAGCCCTGAAAATGGTTTTCCGTGGTTTCCCATTTTTACACCAGGCCACGGCCGCTTCCTTCCCACTCCTAGCCCTTTCCTGTCCCATCGTCGCCATATGACCTATCTGTGTCGGTGCGACGTAAAGCAACTAGCAAAAATAATAATAATAATAATAATAATACAGTTTATTTTATAAAATGTATAAAATTAAAGCGAAAAAAGTTCCTATAGGCGCAGAAAGTCAAAAATAGGTCGTAACGCCGAAGTAGGCGCGTATAGGCACTATAAAATTTTATTTACTGTGATGATAAGTACATAATACGGATAAGTGTCACGGATAGGCTTGAGAGGGTCTCACGGAACATACTAGGTATAAACCTAAAGATCTGATGTATGTCTAGAGAGATGTGTTTAAATGAAGATGTGTATCGAGACGAACACAAATACAATTCCTCGAGACCGGCTGGGAATCGAACCTGGGATCCTCTGAACGAAAGTCCACTACGCTGACTACGGAGCCAGACATGCTGGCTATACGCGAAATAAAGGAACAGAGAATTATTTACATAGTGTATACGTTAGTCTCGTTAGAACGGGTGTTACTTCGGTGACTCAGATGTTCGGTCACTGACTCAAACGAAGCTCAATAATATCGATCAATCCTCTTCTGGTCGAAACAATTCAATGCTCGCAAACAATTTCCTTCTCTCACTGTCCGTTCCTCATAGCTGCAAGATCAAATGTAGCCGAAGGCTGCTATTGCTTAACTGTGACCTTCAACATCAGTTGAAAGTACATGGAGCATTGTCATCTCTTTCTAACTCAACATTCTATCCACTGGTATGACGACCACAAGTTACTAAATCTGCTTGGAATGAATAACAGAGTAATAATAATAATAATTTCGTGTGGCTATTTCTAGACGAGTGCAGCCCTTGTAAGGCAGACCCTTCGATGAGGGTGGGCGGCATCTGCCATGTGTAGGTAACTGCGTGTTATTGTGGTGGAGGATAGTGTTATGTGTGGTGTGTGAGTTGCAGGGATGTTGGGGACATCACAAACACCCAGCCCCCGAGCCATTGGAATAAACCAATGAAGGTTAAAATCCCCGACTCGGCCGGGAATCGAACCCGGGACCCTCTGAACCGAAGGCCAATACGCTGACCATTCAGCCAACGAGTCGGACAATAACAGAGTAACAGGCTGATATTCAGAGTCAAGTAGTGTAGACTGAGTTTCGCCTGGAACAACAGTGCAGAGCTAAGGCTTGAAGAACATTTATTAATTTATTTACCTTTCCTAATCCGTTTACCCTCCAGGGTTGGTTTTCCCCTCGGACTCGGCGAGAGATCCCACCTTTACCACCTCAAGGGCAATGTCCTGGAGCGTGAGATATTAGGTCGGGGGATACAACTGGTCAGGAGGACCAGTACATCTCCCAGACGGCCTCATCTGCTACACAGAACTGGGGCATTGTGGGGGATGGGAAGTTTGGAAGGGATAATCAAGGAAGACGGAAGGAAGCGTCCGTGGCCTTAAATTAGGTACCGTCCCGCCATTTGCCTGGAGGAGATGTAGGAAACCACGGAAAACCACTTCGAGGATAGCTGAGGTGGGAATCGAACACACCACTACTCAGTTGACCTCCAGAGAGTGAGTGCACCCCGTTCCAGCTCTTGTACCACTTGTCAAATTTCGTGGCAGAGCCGGGAATCGAACCCTGGCCTCCGGGGATGGCAGCTATTTACGCTAATCACTGTACCATCAGAAGCGGACATTTATTTATTTATTTATTTATTTATTTATTTATTTATTTATTTATTTATTTATTTATTTATTTATTTATTTTGCGACTCATTGGCTGAATGGTCAGCGTTGAGGGCTACGGTTCAGAGGGTACAAAGTTCGATTCCCGATCGGGTCGATATTTTATTCACGTTTGATTAATTTCTCTGACCCGGGGACTGGGTGTTTGTGTTTGTTCCAATACTTTCCTGTTCATATTCAAACAACACACTTCAGCCAGGGTTTGTCAAACTTTTTGTCTCTGAAGCACCTGCGCTTATGACATGCATGTCCAAGGACCTCTTAGGAACAGAACAAATACTGCATTTAGTAAACAAAAAACAGAATTTAGTAACGATACTATGTTCGATTTTATTCCTATGTTAGGGCTTATATTTACTTTCTTTGCAAACTTAACTTCATTTATATAAAGGTACTTCATAAATGCATAGAAATTATTAAACAATGTGACAGACACTTGGCTAATAATTACTACAGTCTGGGTCTGGAAACTTAATTGAAAAAATTCACTAGTTGCGGTTGTTGAATCAATGGTACGGACGGTGCTGTTTTACAAGAGTAGTCACTGGAAGCCGAACATCAGCCTCTATATTACCTCTGCTTCTGTACTTCGTTTTCATTTGAGTGAGAGCAGGAATACAGTAGTACGCTCACACAGGTATGTTGTCATCAAAGGCATTAAAGGCAGTATTTTCTTTCTACAAGGTATATGGTATAGGGGATGTCATGGAGTTGTGATACATTCATAGAACTTCCTGGAACTAAACATGCCACTCCATCTGATCCTGCACCCATATCATATTTCAATTCACTTTCTCTGTGCCAAGACACATCGGCTAGTTGATCTTCGTCAAGGGAGGGCAGTTGATATTCACTTTCAAAGAAGAGATTCCTGATCCACGAGATTTTCTCAACTAAAGATGGAAAGTATGGTCTGAGTGTGGATAGTAACAATTCCAAGTGTGCCACAATTACACCACTTACACTGCCTTGTAGTATTTTTCTTCCTTTTTCTGCTGCTAACTTGTACCGTCCATCGGCCCAATTAAGAGTTACATATACCGTATGTTATGTTATACAACTGTGAAGACATAGTTCCTTAATTTAGTATAATGATGTATGAATTGTGTGTGAAAAATAACATTCCACTCTTCAAAAACATACGCCTTACATTATTATTGCGGACCCCTTGGATTATCGTCGCGGCCCACCAGTGGTCCGCGGACCACAGAATGGTAATGACTGCACTGCACCATCAACTATCACGTACCCCCTGTGGATTGGGGACGCAGATGAAGAATACACCCACGGTATCTCCTGCCTGTCGTAAGAGGCGACTAAAAGGGGCCCAAGGGGCTCTCAACTTGGGAGTGTGGGTTGGCGACCACGGGGCCCTTAGCTGAGTCCTGGCATTGCTTCCACTTACGTGTGCCAGGCTCCTCACTTTCGTCTATCCTGTCCGACCTCCCTTGGCCAACTCTTGTTCTTTTCCGACCCCGACGGTATTAGAGCATTCGAGGCCTAGGGGATCTTTCATTTTCACGCCCTTCGTGGCCCTTGCCTTTCTTCGTCCACTACTTCATTTTTCGAAGTGACGGATCCCTTCTTTTTCTTCCTTTTCTCTCTGTCTACCCCCTGTGAGTGGGGGATGCAAACGAAAAATACACCCATGGTATCCCCTGCCTGTCGTGAGAGGCGACTAAAAGGGGCGACCAAGGGATAATTGTATTAGAACCATGAAACTACTTTTGATTAGTACCATCTCGCGGGGAACACCAAGGGTCGCCTTTACTTGCGGGTAGTACCACTATATTAGGTACACCAGAGGTTTGTGTCGTCGCCGTAAGACATATCTGTGTCGGTGCGACGTAAAAAAAAAACCAGAGTTTTGTGGTTGTTAGTAGCAGAGAGTGGTTCACTGTGAGTTTCCAGTACCCGTGATTAGTATCATTGTGAGAAACACCACGGGTCTGGGCGTTGCCTGTGATTAGTACCACTATATGAGCAACACCGCGGGAATACCGGCGTCCGTGATTAATACACGTAGGTGAGGAACACCATCGGTTTGCGTTGCGTATGAGTGGCGCCATTATCTGAGAAACACCATAGGTCTGTGTTACCTGTGCGACGTACAATACTCGTGAGTAGTACCATCATGTGTGATATACCGTGAGTCTAGGCTACTTTTGATTAGTACTCCAACATGACAAATACCATGGTTCTACTTTACAAGCGATAAGTACTGTTATGAGGGGCCGTTGACCTGGATTTTGGACCCCTTTAGACACCAAGCATCCTCGATTCAGGATTGTGCATTAGAAGTGGTCTGTTGGTCAGTAATATAATTTTTTTATGTTAGTTTTTGGTCGGATCCATTGATTGTTTTAAATTTATATCCCTCCATTCATTCTCACGACATTTTTTTTATTTTAGTATATGGATGATTTTGAACTTTTAATTTGTCATTACATTTCGAGCCATTAGGGGCCGATGACCCAGATGTTAGGCCCCTTTAAACAACAAGCATCATTATCATCATCAACCATCACATAAACACGCAATAGTGATTACATCTCTGCATACAGGGTTGGCGTCAAGAGGGGCAACCGGCCGCAATACAGGGCCAAATCTACATGTGTAACATAGTTCGCACCCGCCACCCCACACGTATGGGTAAAGCGGTAGAAGAAGATTGATTGATTGATTGATTGATTGATTGATTGATTGATTGATTGATTGATTGATTGATTGATTGATTGATTGATTTATTTATTTATTTATTTATTTATTTATTTATTTATTTATTTATTTATTTATTTATTTATTTATTTATTTATTTATTTATTTATTTATTTATTTATTTATTTATTTATTTATTTATTTATTTATTTATTAGCTGTAGAACACGGCGTTGCCCGGATAGTTTTGGACTGTTTACGTTTTGTTATGTTGGAAGTGAATTTTTTATAGGATACGTTATGGAAATGATGAATGATCCTTTACGATCTATTGTGTAATTTTAGAGTTATTTAGATGTGTTCGACTTCAAGTTTTAGATTATTTAATTTTCAAGTAAAACTTGCGATAACTATATGTATTTACCCGTCGCGCTATAGATATGATGTACACGATTTCAACTGCATTGAGACTGTCACCAATCGGTTTTGCGACCCAAAAGCAGTGGATTCAACACCAATCTCGGTCATTTTAGACTATTTACTTTTAAGCCCCTCTCAGCCTCCCGTCCCAATGGAGGCTGAACGTAGACTTAAACGGTATCCAGAGCGTCACAATTCGTCTCAGCGACGATTCGACATTAATATAAGTTATTTTCCATTATTTTTACATGTCATCCCCTCTCCTCCCATTGACTACCACCTTCGAGGGTTGATATATTTCCTCACCATAGTATTTTTTAGATGGTAAGTCATATGTGTTGAGAGCTATTCTGGAACATAGCCACATACATCCAGAATCCGGTTATTTTAACTTTCATTTTCACCCCTTCTAAACCTCCATACTGATTGCGGCTGAAGTATGATTTAACCGCCCAGCGAGACGATTCAACTCAGCGACCCCGTAAACAATGTATTTGACAATAATATCAGTAATTTTCGTTTATTTTTATATTTCAGCCCGTCCTTCAGGAGAGCTAAGGGTGTTTAACCCCCAACAGTATTTTTTTTTTTTCAGATAGTCACATGTATACCAATTTTATATGACGGCTATACTGGAAGAAACACAAATACATCAGTAATTTCGCTCATTTTGGAGATTTTCTTTTCTTTTCCAACCCCTTCCCAACTCAATGCCCATGGCGGCTAAAAATTGACTTCAAAGACAAACGGAATGTCATTATTCATCTCAGCGACCCCGAAAACTATGAAATGTACACTAATAATTGTCGTTGTCTATTATAATTATATTTCATCCTTCTTTCTGGATTTTCATCAATCACCCGGCCCCTGGATATGGGTATCTTACCCCAGTGTGGGTATCTTAGCCCACTGCAATTTCTTCCAGGTAGCAAGTCATATATGTACTGAACCCAATTGTTTCATGCCATTGGGACATGAATAAGATGTTATGAGAAAAAAAAGATATGGGAAATAATAGTTTGTATTTGAAGCAGGATGTATGTGGAAATCCGGCAGGCTGAATCATGTCTTCATAGGTACACGTGTAGAAAATTGGCGGTTGTTCCATCATAGAGCGTACTAGAATTTTCCATTTGGTAGAGAGAGAAACTTGAGAACCAGATGCGACAGAACTTATGAGATGTACCGGCGGAAATTTTGAACCGAAGAATTGCAAAGCAGCACGCGAGTGAATAAGTGGGATGGTAGTAGTAGTATCAATATGATAACATGGCGAAGGAAGGTTGGAATCCAGAAGAAATGGTTATAAAATGTGAATAAGGCTCTTATAATCACGTATAAATTAAAATAAAATATCCTGGCAGTTTGTGAAGTTCAATATGTGATAACCAGAGACAGGAAGTATGGTGCAATCAAGAGCGGAATCCCTCATGTGTGTACTAGAAGTACACGAGCTGCATCACGCCACGCGCTAATGATGAGCTCACTCTGAACACTGAAATTGAACGGGTCGGACGTGTTTCTAGAAAAAAAATGAACTTAATCCGCAGGAATTTTCCCGTAAGGGGAATATTAATGGTTGATTTACACAAATTAATAAGTATAGCTGTGTGAAGTATCGAGCCATGTGTTAAGCAAGCAGTGTAGAATTTCATAAGTAATGGAGTCGCGAGTGAAATTAGAACATGTAATTAACATTAACAAATAGGTCCTGGTGGAGAATAGGCTACAGACTGAACTGTTACATGGACGGAACCGTGAGAGGGATTATTTCATTGTGTTTCTTTAAGTGATGTGATAATTGATACTGTATGTTTTCTATGCTCAGTGTATTTCATCTTGGGCGGGACGTGATTTATAAACCGCGCCGTAGATCGGATTGTTTCGGGACGGTGTACATCAGAAGAAGAACCATGGAAGAGAGCACTAAGGACGATCATATTTTCAATGTCATGATTTGAGCGCAGAATCTGTGGACCGACCCGATGGCTGAAATGGTGCATTGCTGAATCATGGAACAACGCAGACAAGGACGAGTTTTATTTAATATATAAAACAACACTTCTAGCTGATAAGATGAATTTGTACATAGTCAGTTCTTGCAGGTAATAGTTAAAGTTATTTGAGTAAGTGATATAGCAAGGGTCAGCTAGATTAATATAAGTTATTTTATGCTACTAATGTCTTAGCGGGTGTTTATTTTCGGGTATTTAATTTTTGAGTGATCGTGTTGATTTTATCTTCGGAGTATATTCTTGAGCGTGTGTTGAAGCAATCTTCTTCAAATGATCTATCAGCGTGTGTTAATGTAATGGCGATAAAGATTAGATGGCATTATGTACATTTAAAGTAGTTTGTGGGAGCATGTTAATTGTATGGCATGTTACATGAGTATTTTTGTTCTTCGAGAAAGACCTATCAGTGTTGTGCTACGGACTCGAACCAGTGACTATCATTGAATGTTACAGTTTATATTTAAAGTCATCGTACGAGGATAAATGATTTGATTTTGGTCGAGATAAAGATCTGTGCTGTCAGATAGTTCATGTTTTTCGACGTTTCTTTTATTGTGTTTATTTTGAAATTTGTTGAGATACGATATATTTTAAACATTCAGAGCGGCAGTGAGGGGAGGAAAATATGTGAGAGATATAAGATATTATGAAACTTTTATTGAGGACAAGAAATTGTGTATTTCGGATCATAGCTTTCGAGGAATATTATGTTGATACTGGTGAGATTTGAACCAGTCGATGTTGTGCGAGAGCCCGAGAGGCCAGTTTAGAAGAAGTCTGAATACGTACTTGCCTTGTCATGGAGATAGCCTGAGAAATGCTGAAATATGTGTTACGCCAAAATTGCGTTGAAAGGGATATATTTACACTCAAATTAAGAGTCTCTTCGCAGATGTGTCTGAATGAGGAAGATTATGTCCTGTTGAGATAGGGTGATTGAAGATTAATTATAAATGCATATTTATACAGTATCAATTGATTAAGTAGAACCACAGAACATGTTTATATTTAACGTCATCTGAATATCATTTTGGTTATAAGTCAGGGCATTTCAGATATTCTGTAATAGGATATCTTGGGGGACATCTCTTCGATTCTCGACTGGGTCATAGGACTTGAGTTTTTCAATAATGGTTGTTATCTTGAATTTATTTTTTTACATGTGTGATTTATGTTTCTTGTATGTGTATTTGACGACACAAATTCTGTTTTGTGGTTGTTGTAATTTATTGATTGTGGACTTAGTTCTATACGGTTGCCATGTCTTTGAGGCAGGGGTTCCATTCCAACTCTAATAAAGCCAGTGTAATTGTAAGTTTGTTTATATTCCGTGGGGCCCTTCGCTACATATTTATTATTAGTGTAATTTGATTATATAATTTCCTTGTTGGTGGAATATAGTAGTTAGACAGCTGGTTGTGTTCGGTTCGGAGTAGTAAATTGTAGGTATGATTCAGCAAAATGATGATTTTATTGAATTCGTTTAATTGGATTTAATTTAATTTGGTTTAATTTAATTTGATATGATTTAGTTTAATGTGATTTCCTCCCCTGCGAACCATGTGACCTTGCCGCGGTGAGGAGGCTTGCGTGTCCCAGTGAAGCAGATAGCCGAGCCGCAGGTGCAACCATATCGGATGGGTACCTGTTGAGAGACCAGACTAAGGAATGGTTCATCGAAAGGGGGGTAGCAGCCTTTCGGAAGTTGCAAGGGCGGTAGTCTAGATGATTGACTGATACGGCCTTTTAATAATACTCAACATGGCTTAGCTGTGTTGGTACTGCTACACGGCTGAAGGCAACGGGAAACTACAGCCGTAACTACCTCCCGAGGAGATGCAGCTCTCTCTGTTTGTACGATGTACTGATGATGGCTTCCTCCTGGGTAAAATATTCCGGACGTAAACTAGTCCCCCATTCGGATCTGCGGGTGGGGACTACACGAGAGGGGGCGATCATCAGGAAGATGGATACTGACATTCTGCGAGTCGGAGCGTGGAATGTTAGAAGTTTGAATCGTTGCGGTAGGTTAGAGAATCTGAAAATGGAGATGGATAGACTAAAGTTAGATGTAGTTGGTATAAGTGAAGTACGTTGGCAGAAAGAACAGGATTTTTGGTCAGGCGACTACCGAATTATCAACACAAAATCAAACAGGGGAAATGCAGGAGTTGGTTTAATAATGAATAAGAAAATAGGGCAGCGGGTAAGCTACTACGACCAGCATAGTGAAAGAATTATTATCGTCAAGATAGACACCAAACCAAAGCCCACAAAAATAGTGCAGGTCCATATGTCTACTAGTTCAGCGGGTGATGAGGAAATCGAAAGTATATGAAGAGATAGGAGATTTAATACAATATGTAAAAGGGACGAGAATCTAATTGTGATGGGAGACTGGAATGCTGTGGTAGGCTAAGGAAGAGAAGGTAATACAGTAGGAGAATTCGGACTGGGACAAAGGAACGAAAGAGGAAGTCGGCTGGTTGAATTCTGCACTGATCATAATTTAGTCCTTGCCAATACTTTGTTCAAACACCACAAACGACGGCTGCATACGTGGATGAGACCTGGAGACATTGGAAGGTATCAAATAGACTTAATTATGATTAGGCAGAGATTCAGAAACCAGGTGTTGGATTGCAAAAATTTCCCAGGAGCAGACGTGGACTCTGACCACAACTTGTTGGTCATGAAATGACATCTGTAGTTGAAGAAATTGAAGAAAGGAAAGAATTCAAAAAGATGGGATCTAGACAAGTTGAAATAAAAGAGTGTGAGGTATTGTTTCAAGGAACATGTTGCACAAGGGCTAAATGAAAAGGCTGAAGGAAACGCAATAGAGGAAGAGTGGATAGTCATGAAAATCGAAGTCAGTAGGATAGCTGAAGAAATGTTAGGAAGAAAGAAATGATCAACTAAGAATCAGTGGATAACTCAGGCGATACTAGACCTGATTGATGAACGACGAAAATACAAGAATGCTAGAAATGAAGAGGGCAGAAAAGAATACAGGCGATTAAAGAATCAAGTGGATAGAAAGTGCAAGGTAGCTAAGGAAGAATGGCTGAAGGAGAAGTGCAAGGATGTCGAAGGTTGTATGGTAGATGCTGCATACAGGAACATCAAGGAAACCTTTGGAGAAAGGAAATCTACGTGTATGAATATTAAGAGCTCAAATGGAAATCCACTTCTAGGGAAAGAAGACAAAGAAGAAAGATGGCAGGAGCATATCTAACAGTTGTATCAAGGTAAAGATGTAGATAATTTGGTTTTGGAACATGAAGAATCTGTTGATGCTGATGAAATGGTAGACCCAATTTTGAGGCCAGAGTTTGACAGAGCTGTGAGCGACCTAAATAGGAACAAGACACCTGGAATTGATGATATTCCCTCTGAATTACTGACTGCCTTAGGAGAAACTAGCATGGCAAGGTTATTCCATTTAGTGTGTAAGATGTATGAGACAGGAGAAGTCCCAAGAAAGCCGGTGCTGACAGGTGTGAAAACTACTGCATCATTAGTTTAGTATCTCATGCCTGCATAATTTTAACACGTATTATTTACAGATGAATGGAAAAACAAGTTGAAGCTGAGTTGGGAGAAGATCAATTTGGCTTCAGAAGAAATGTAGGAACACGTGAAGCAATCCTGACTTTACGTCTGATCTTAGAGGATCGAATCAAGAAGGACAAGCCCACATACATGGCGTTCGTAGATCTAGAAAAGGCATTCGATAATGTTGATTGGACTAAGCTATTTAAGATTCTGAAGATGATAGGGATCAGATACCGAGAACGAAGAATTATCTACAATCTGTATAAAAATCAGTCTGCAGTGATAAGAATCGAGGGCTTTGGAAAAGAAGTAGCAATCCAGAAAGGAGTGAGGCAAGACTGCAGTTTGTCCCTCCTCCTTTCCAATGTTTAAATATAACAGGCAGTAAAGGAAGTCAAAGAGGAATTTGGAAAGGGTATCACAGTCCAAGGAGAGGAAGTCGAAACCTTGATATTTGCCGATGATATTGTTATTTTATCTGAGACTGCAGAAGATCTCGAGAAGTTGCTGAATGGTATGGACGAAGTCTTGAGTAAGGAGTACAAGGTGAAAATAAATAAGTCCAAAACAAAAGTAATGGAGTGCAGTCGAACAAAAGCAGGTGATGCAGGAAATATTAGATTAAGAAATGAAGTCGTAAAGAAAGTAGATGAATATTGTTACTTGGGTAGTAAAATAACTAACGATGGCAGAAGTAAGGAGGACATAAAATGCAGACTAGCACAAGCAAGGAAGAGCTTTCTTAAGAAAAGAAATTTGCTCACTTCAAACATTGATATAGGAATTAGGAAGATGTTTTTGAAGACTTTCGTGTGGAGCGTGGCATTGCATGGAAGTGAAATATGGACGATAACTAGCTCAGAAAGAAAGAAAGAAAGCGAATAGAAGCTTCTGAAATGTGGTGTTACAGAAGAATGCTGAAAGTGAGATGGATAGATAGAATCACGAATGAAGAGATACTGAATCGAATTGGTGAGAGGAGATCGATTTGGCTAAATTTGACGAGAAGAAGGGGTAGAATGATAGGACACATCTTAAGACACGCAGGACTTGTGCAGTTGGTTTTTAAAGGAAGTGTAGTTGGTAAGAACGGTAGGGGTAGACCAAGGTATGAATATGACAAGCAGATTAGAGCAGATGTAGGGTGCAATAGTTATGTAGAAATGAAAAGGTTAGCGCAGGATAGGGTGGCATGGAGGGCTGCAGTCTATGGACTGATTACTCAAACAACATTAATGTGATTTATTAAAATTGAATTTAATTTGTAAAGGGTGACACAGGTCAACTTTATTTTTGGAACAAAGATGTTAATAATTTCTAATAATGAAACCTAATAAGAGGATAAACAAAATGAAATTAAATGAAATGATAATGTCGGTAAATTATATTATTATAACCAAGCCGAAAAGATGGATCCTAAAATTATGTAAACGAAATTTAAACACTCGATGTGAATTTTTCCGAGGATTTCAAGATTGTGAGAGTGTGTTGTATATCGTGGAAATGAATTATAAAACAAACCGACTTAACAAAGTTTATCAAGTGATGGATTTGTGCTTAATTGAACAGTGAGACTTGGAAGATATATCCGAACTTTATAATATCCGTTCGGATTATTGGTGGGTTTCATGGTAGTTGACTTTGTGAATTTTCATTCATGATTTTTATTTACTTATCTTCATTTTTATTTTCTATATGGTGCTGCCAAACTTTAAAGTGCATTAAATTGCGAAGAATTCTCATTCATATTCTTATTATTTTTACTCTTTATCTTTCCTGCCTATCTACTTAAGTTTAGTTTTTATTTTATTTCGAAATATCACCTGAGATCATTCGTATTCGACCTTGGGATTAATAGCCGGAGCCCAACTTATAAGCTGGCAGGGTAGAGTACCAAGTTTGGTTTAGAAGTACGCTAGAACATTAACACACACGTCCTTAAACTCCGTCACTTTTGACATTTTCTTTTCTTCACCCGTTTTAACCCCTCCCCTGCCAATTGGGACTAAACGTTATCTTAAACGGCATCCAGAGTGCCATAGTGTATCTCGGCGACCCCGAAAACTATGGGTTCGACACAAATATCGGTCGTTTTCTGTTATTTTACATTTCACTGCTACTCTAGGGGCTAGAGGTCTCTTACCCCCAACGTTTTTTTCCAGAAAGTAGGTCTTACTCGGATAAATTGTTGTTGAGAGATATGCTGGAATACGTCCAGAATCTCGGTCATTTTGGAAAACTTTTCTCACATTTTCTCATCTCCTATGCGAAAGCAGGCTGAACTTGGACTTTTAAAATATTCGGAGTGTCACTACTCATCTCAGCGACCCCGAAAAGAATGGATTGGACACTACTTTCCAATATTTTTACATCTCACCCCGTCCTACCCCCACCCGTAGGGGTGCTAGGGTTGTCATACCTCCACGCAGTTTGTCTCGTGATAGTAAGTCACAAATAAGTGGACTAAGTTTGGTTGAAATCACTCCCGATATTACGAAAAGTATTATTTCAACACTAATGTCGGTTGTTTTTAGTTATAACTATATTTCACCCCATTCCCTACGGCTTCCAGGGGTGTCTTGCACCCACAGTACTTTTTTCAGATATTAGGTAATATTTGTACCGAGTTTAGTTGACAGGTATGCTGGAACATACACACAAACATCCATAATCTTGGTCATTTGGACACTTTCTTTTGTTCACTCCTCCTCACCCACACCCCTGCCGATTGGAGCTCAGCTTGGACTTATTATTGGACTATTTATTTCAGTGACCACGAAAACTATGGATTCGACACATTTTTCGACTTCTATATCTCATCCTCGCTAAAACTTACCCCTAGATGTACCAAGGTTGCCATACCCCCACGCGGTTTTTCACCTGACAGTAAGCCATATGTGTTCCAAGTTTGTTAGAAATTACTGAAGAAAGTCCTGAAAACTATGGTTCGAGTGTATTATCAGTCGTTTTTATTTATATTTATATTTTACCCTGTCCCCTGGGGGTTATAGGGGTGTCTTGCCCTAACAACATTTTTCACAGTTAGTAAGTAATATTTGTACCAAATGTAGCTGACAGCTATGCTGGAAATTACATATCCATACATATCCAATTACATATCCATAATCTCGGTCATTTTGGACATTTTATTTTTCACCCTTTCTCACCCCTAGGCCTGAACTTGCACTTTAAAAAAATCCGGAGTGTCACTATTCATCTTACTGACCACTAAAACTTCGGATTCGACACTATTTTCGATTATTTTTATATCTCACTCCCCCCTGCGCCCCCGTCTCAAAGGGAGCTGAACTTGGACTTTAAAAATTCTGGTGTGTCACTATTCATCTCAGCGACCCCCAAAAACTATGGATTCGACACGATTTTCGATTACACACATATATCCACAATCTCGGTAATTTTGAACATTTTGTTTCTCACCTTTTCTCACATCCTGTGTGAAAGGAGGCTCAACTTCGACTTCTAAAAAAGATCCGGAGTGTCACTGTTAATGTCAGTGACCCCGAAAACTATGGATTCGACACAATTTTGGATTATTTTTTCTATCTCACTTCCCCCTCGCCCCTCACCCCAAAAGGGACTGAATTTTGACTTCAAAAAATCCGGAGTGTCACTACTTATCTCAGCGACCCCGTAAACTGTGGATTCAACACATTTTATAACTCACTCCCCTCCCACCTCCACTCCAAAGGGGATGAACTTGGACTTATAAAAAGTTCGGAGTGTCACTATTCATCTCAGGAACCCCGAAAACTATGGATTTGACACTATCTTCGATTGTTTTTATATACCACTACCCTTTGCCCCCACCCCGAAGGGGGATGAACTTGGACTTTTAAAAATCGGGAGTGCTACTATTCATCTCTGCGACCCCGAAAACTATGGATTCGACACTATGTTCGATTATTTTTATAGTGAACCCCGCCTGACCCCGCACCGCTAAGGGGGCTGGGGATGGCTTATCCCCACTGTGTTCGTCTCCAGATAGCAAGTAATAAGTGTACCAAGTTTGGTTGAAATTACTCCAGTGGTTTAGGAGGAGATGTGTCATTTACACATATACGTCCATTTTTATATATATAGTAGATGTATTTATTTATTTATTTATTTATTTATTTATTTATTTATTTATTTATTTATTTATTTATTTATTTATTTATTTATTTATTTATTTATTTATTTATTGTTATTTCTTCGATTTCGACCAGCTATGGACGACATAAAATAACTTCCTCAGGCTTTTGTCTCCTTTCTTGATTTTCGGTCTCTTCAGTATTTCTAGCCGGGCTGAGTGGCTCAGACGGTTGAGGTGCTTGCCTTCTGATCCCAACTTGGCAGGTCCTATCCTGGCTCAATCCGATGGTATTTGAAGGTGCTCAAATATATCAGCCTCGTGTCGGTAGATTTACTGGCACGTTAAAGAAATCCCGCGGAACGAACTTCCGGCACCTCTGCGTCGCCGAAAACCGTAAAAACAATAACATTAGCAAAAATCCAGTATTTCTTCTTTATTTCACTGTGCTCTTTCATCCGTCCAGACACTTGCACGCTTTCTCTCGTTTCCCCAATCCTATTGCGAAATGTAGACATGTCTAGAATTTCTGCTTTCGTAACTTCTTCGTCTTCTTCACTGCTCCCTTCTCCGTCTCGACATTGGGCCCAGGTACCGATCCTCATCGCCCTATTCTGGCTGGGTCCGCGTCTTGAAATCCGTCCTTTAGATGATAGTGGTATTCGTACCCACTATCTCCCGAATGCAAGTTCACAGCTGCACGCCTTTAACCGTATGGCCAACTAGCTCGTTAGACTGAACTCTCAAAGGCATAACAGTCTTTAATTAACATGCTTTTTTATTTTCTTACCATTTGTTCACACCATGTCCCCTTTGCATGACAGTAATACTACATGCTTTGGTAAACATATTACAACTGCAGTTTAATTTTCTAATTTCATGTGAGATACATTATTAAATCGATAGCTGTTATGATGTACATAAGTAAAAAAAATGTAGATTTCTTCACTCCTTAGTTCCTTTATCTGGGGTGAGTTCGTAGATTTTTAGAATTGTTTTTATTTTGTTCGCAGTTCTCAGGTTGTCCAACCTGGTGAATAAGACGCGTAGTAGCGGACAGCTACATGAGGTAGTCCGAGTCCACCGCATGTTCGTGTGAAATTGTCAGATGTGAGAAATATTATGTTCTGTTGACTTGATTATGCCTGAGCTGTTTATTTCTGTACATTTTTCTTCAATGTCATGAAGATATTTTTATCAAATTGCTAGGAATGACAAAAAACTGTTAACGGCACTTCAGAGAAATAAAATATATATTGAACTTGAAAGAACTGGTAGGAATAATTGCCCACCCCGTGGTGTAGGCGAAACGTCCCTACCTCTTACCTGGAGGCTCCGGGTTATATTCTCGGCCGGGTCAGGGATTTTTACCTGGATCTGAGGGCTGTTTCGAGTTCCACTCAGCCTACCTGATTTGACTTGAGGGACTATCTGATGGTGAGATAGCAGCCCCGGTCTAGAAAGGCAAGAATAACGGCTGAGAGGATTCGTTGTGCTGACCACACGACACCTCGTGATCTGCAGGCCTTCCTGCTGAGCAGAGGTCACTTGGTAGGCCACGGCCCTTCAGGCCTGTAGTGCCATGGTGTTAGTTTGGTATGAGTAATTAAATACACTAAGTTCTTTTCCTATTTGTTTTACGTCGCACCGACAGAGGCAGGTCTTACGGTGACGATGGGATAGAAAAGAGCTAGGACTGGAATAGATCGCGGCCTTAGGACAGGCTACAGCCCCAGCATTTGCCTGTTGTAAAATGGGAAATTAAAAAAACCACCTTTAGGGCTACCGACAGCGGGGTTCGATCCATCGTCTCCCGAATACAAGCTCATAGCTCCATGACCCATACTGCTCGGCCAACTTGCTCGGTGCTGGGCTATTTTTCTTTACGTCGCACCGACACAGACAGGTCTTATGTCGACGATGGAATAGGAAAGGCCTAGGAATGGGAAGAAAACGGCCGTTGCCTTAATTAAGGTACAGCCTCAGCATTTGCCTGGTGTGAAAATGGGAAACCACGAAAAACTATCTTCAGGGCTGCCGACAGTGTGGTCCAAACCCACTATCTCCCGGATGCGAGCTCACAGCTGCGCGCCCCTAACCGTACGGCCAACTCGCCCGGTCTGTAAGTTTTACTCTGTGTGTAAACGTCAAGGATTGCATTAATAAACTGCACTATGATGTCAACATAGTAATCAGCGTATCATTTTGAAATGAAGTGTATAACTAATAGAATACGAGCCTGCTGATTTCCTCGCTCACACATCTGTCCTGTATTTTAATTTCAGGTATCTGACAACCCTGTCTACAGTACTTGAGAGGTATCTGAGGTCATTCAGTACGATATTTTAAAAATTATTTGCCCATTTCATATGATATGTGGTGGCTGAATATAGTGACGAGAGGGACTTACAGTGTTAAAAATACAGTATATCCCTACCCAGAGCGGATCTGAACCAACAGTGCGTTCTGCTTTAGTTTTCCCGGCCGGCCAAGTGAGTTGAGGGCTGCCGATGTTTACATTCCAACCGGCTATCTCCCACCCAATCGATGCATGCAATCCGCGTTACAGCAGAGCGTTGTAGGGTGCGTGCGCCTCCAGGCGTCCCGCAGGCTGGTCTTCGCTTCTTCAACGTGAGGGGGAATTATACTCTACAGTCTACAATATTATCGACCGTATAACATTGAACTTAAATAATGTTAGTGCTAGATGACTGCCAGAAGAGGAAAGATACATGACATACACAGTCGGACAAGAATAAAATAAGATGACAGGCACAACAGTTAAGATATTGAATAAGAATATTATACCATATTTATTACCCATACGTGACAGGAAAATTCATGCAACATTACTTGTTTTCATTCTGTTAAAGTTGCATATAAGTTTACGTACCGGTACTAATTTTCCTAATACCAGATTGTATATATAAAAAGGGATTACTTGACAGTTCCTAGTGTGAGAGACGGTGAGGTGGTTGTGAATATTGTTTTAAGAGGGCAGCTATCCTGTATTTTTAATAATAGAAAACTTTGGAGGGGCCCGGCACTTCGAAAAATGAAGGCATCGGCCATAGGAAGACAAGGTCCACGAATGGCATAAATATGAAAGACTCCCTAGGTCTCTAATACTCGAATACCGTTGGGGTGGGAAAAGGATAAGAGTTGAGGTCGGATATAAAAGATGAAAATGAAGAACGTAGATCAAGTAAGTGGAAGCAAGGTCCCTGTGGTCACCAACCACTACCTTGAGTGATTATTATACCAAATCTTCACTATTCTGTAATTTTTTAAGAAAGTGTATACATAAAGGTGCAACTTTCCAAGCTGCCTAGCTGTTGCAGTAATGGCGTGTTCGGTTCTCGAGGATGGACGTGGGTTCGAGTCTCCGTTAGGAAGTCGAAACATTAATCAACGATTATTTTCCCCATCTGGGGAGGTTCACAGCCCTGGGATTGACTCAGCCTGCACCAAAACTGATTACCAGATTAATTCTTAGAAGCAAAGGTGGCTGAGTACAGAGTTGACCAATTTACACTAACAAGGGGAGATCGCCATGTGGTTTTCTAGAAAAGTGTTTAAATGTTGAGGATTTGCCCTTCGTTAACAATATTTTAACCTTGCTCGGGCGTTTTTGCTAATGGGCCTCATTTTATTCAAAATTTAACGTTTAAAATCTATCCTCGCAATTTGTAGTCCTTGCCGCGCTACAGTTAAAGATAAAGATTGATCTTTCCTCAATTATGAACGTTATTGTCAATTTTAAAGGAGCCTTCGTAGCTCAGGAAGCAGCGCATTAGCCTATCACCACTGGGTTCCGCGGTTCAAATCCCGGTCACTCCATGTCAGATATCTGTTGGACAAAGTGGAGGCGGGACAAGTATTTCCCCGGGTACGCAGGTTTTCCCTGTCACCTTTCATTCCAGCAACACTCTGCAGTATAATTTCATTTCATCTTTCAGCCATTAATCATTGCCTCAGAGGAGTGCGACAGGCTTCGGCAGCCGGCACAATTCCTATCCTTGCCACTAGATGAGAGCTTCATTCATTCTATTCCTGACTCGGTCGAATGACTGGAAAAAGGCTCTGGACTTTTATTGTAACTTTATATGTTTTTCACTTCATTTACATTTATCATACACTAACTACCTACCACCTTAAAAACACGAAATAGTATAATACTCCACTCCACATAGACAAAGGCATTCCATTGCACCTGCAGCTACACCAAGATGTAAGAAAAGCGGTGGGGAAAAATAAGGTTAATTTCACATTTTTATTTACTTTAAAACAGTATAATTAATAATAATAATAATAATAATATTAATAATAATAATAATAATAAAGCCTTATAGATGCAGCAATGCAAGTCAATCTCCCTGAAAAGACAGCCAACATGACAGGCTTGAGAATCTCTGCCGAGAAAACCAAATTTTTTACGAATATAAAAAGTGCCCCAAAGTTTTTAGTAACGGATATTGGTCAAATAGAAAAGGTAAAGAAATTCAAATATTTGGGTGAAACAATTCAAGAAAATGGTTTAGAAAAATCTGCTATAGAGGACAGGATACAAAATATGGAAAGAGCGTACGGTATAACTAAGAATACTTGCAACAAAAAGTGCTTATCAAGAAAACTTAAAATAGAGCACTACAACACAGTAGTGAAACCAGAATGCCTTTATGCCAGCGAACGTCTAGCACTGAACTACAAGCTTGATAAATTAGAAATATTAGAAAGAAGAATTATAAGGAAAATATTAGGTCCTCAAAGAAATGCAGAGTTTTGGAAATTAAGAAGTAACAATGAAATTTACCAGAACGTAGAAAACATATCAGAAACAATTAGAAAAAGGAGATTGCTATTTCTTGGACACATTTACAGAATGGATGCCAATAGAATAACTAAACGAATCTTCAAGTACCTTTGGGAAAAGAAATCAACTACCACCTGGATTCAAGAAGTCAAGAAAGACCTGGAAAGGAACAACATACGAGAAGAAGAATTATTGGAAAGAAAGATTTTTAGGAAGAAAGTCTTACAAATGGAAGGATTCCAAGGGAGGAAGGAAAAGAAGACAGGCACAAAGTGGACTGAAGACAGGAAAAAGAAACACAGTGAAACAATGAAAGAATACTGGAAGAAAAGGGAAGAACAACTAAGGAGGAACAATTGAAATTGTAACATGGTCCTTAGAAGGCCGGAACGCAAGAATAATAATAATAATAATAATAATAATAATAATAATAATAATAATAATAATAATTTCTTATCAAAAGACAAAGTATATCGAAGGGGCATGTCAGGTTTCAACAATCAACCATAAGGTAAGGATGTATTCTGCCCGAAGGCAGGTCTGAACCTCCGCAAAAGTGTGCCTGAGCCTGAGTTTACGTACGAAAGGGTAGCCAGTTCCTTTCCGCTCCTCCATTTCCTTAACCCCCCCCCCCCCTACCAACAGCCCGAGGCAACCCATCCAAATCTTGGCCACGCCCAATGTTGCTCAACTTCGGAGATCTCACGGGAGCCGGTGTTTCAACACAGCTGCGGCTGTTGTCAATCAATTTTTAATCACCAAATATGGAAATATCGCACAAGTAGACAAATTTAAGTGAAAAAAAATGAAAACCTACAACCTGTTTTCCAGTAATTGACCGGGTCAGGAATGTAATGAATGAAGCAGATATAGGCTATTAGTACGATGGGGTCGCCACTCCCAAAGTGATTTATTAATGACTGATAGATGCTATGAAATGAGAATGGAGAGTGTTGCTGGAATGAAAGATGACAGGGAAAACCGGAGTACCCGGAGAAAAACCTGTCCCGCCTCCGCTTTGTCCAGCACAAATCACAAATTTAAGTACCTAGGTGAAATTATTGGGCCTACAGAGTTAAATCAGCAAGCTAACAAAGAAAGAATTTTAAAACTTCAAAGAGCATACAACATTTCTTGGAACAGATACAATAAAGGAATTATGTCCAACATTATAACACAGTAGTTAAAACAGACGTAGTTTATGCATCTGAAGCTACTAATTGGTACAGATCATCATCATCATCATCATCATCATCATCATCATCATCATCATCATCATCATCATCATCTGTTTACCCTCCAGGGTCGGTTTTTCCCTCGGACTCAGCGAGGGATCCCACCTCTACCGCCTCAAGGGCAGTGTCCTGGAGCTTCAGACTCTTGGTCGGGGATACAACTGGGGAGAATGACCAGTACCTCGCCCAGGCGGCCTCACCTGCTATGCTGAACAGGGGCCTTGCGGAGGGATGAGAAGATTGGATGGGGCAGGCAAGGAAGAGGGAAGGAAGCGGCCGTGGCCTGAAGTTAGGTATCATCCCGGCATTTGCCTGGAGGAGAAGTGGGAAACCACGAAAAACCACTTCCAGGATGGCTGAAGTGGGAATCGAACCCACCTCCACTCAGTTGACCTCCCGAGGCTGAGTGGACCCCGTTCCAGCCCTCGTACAACTTTTCAAATTTCGTGGCAGAGCCGGGAATCGAACCCGGACCTCCGGGAGTGGCAGCTAATCACGCTAACCACTACACCACAGAGGCACACGTTGGTGCATATCCCGAATAAAAATGATCGGAAAACAAGAAAGAAAAATTCTCACGAAAATCGAAGGACCAAAGTGAGAAAATGGAATTTGGATGAAAAAGAAATCACACGAAATCTATCAAGTTACAAAAAAAATCACAAATACAATCAGTAAACGACGATTACAATTTTATGGTCACTTATATAAGAACAGGCTTACAAATAAAATTGTATAAAAAATCACAATAATTAGTTAAACGAAATCAAAAGAGAAGAAGAAAAACCAAGAGAAGTGCTCATAAGTTCAAACGCGCTCCTCAACGAATCAACAACAACAATTATAATAGTTTTTACATCGTACTAACTACTTTGAAATACTTTCACGGTTTCCGGAGACGGCGAGGTGCCGGAATTTTGTCCCTGGGGAGTTAGGAAGTTATTTTACGTGCCAGTAAATTTACCGACACGAAGCTGACGTATTTGAGCACCTTCAGAAACCATTGGACTGAGCCAGGACTGCCAAACTGGACTCAGAAGGTCAGCGCTCTATCGTTCCAGCTACTCATCCCAACAGTCATAAGGCATCTCTTGTTCAGAAGATCTGAAGTACTGTAACCTATTTTTCTGAATTATGCACTAAATGACCTTGTATTTTCATTCAGAAATTAAAGTATTTAAAAGGAAGGAAGTGAGAATTATTGATGTTTACTCAAGGTAAAATTAGCGTATTTAAACCCAAAAATCCTGGAACAATTCCCAGAATATTTTCCACTGTTATGCACATTTATTTGAGTTATAAAGCCACAAGTACAATTTTCGTACAAAATATTTTATTATTCTTACCCATAATTGCATACAATTAAAGACACATAAACTATGGTAACGTTCTACCAAACTGAATCGATCATGTGAAGTTCTGATGTCCGCCTCTGTGATGTTTTTTTGCTAGGGGCTTTACGTCGCACCGACACAGATAGGTCTTATGGCGACGATGGGATAGGAAAGGCCTAGGAGTTGGAAGGAAGCGGCCGTGGCCTTAATTAAGGTACAGCCCCAGCATTTGCCTGGTGTGAAAATGGGAAACCACGGAAAACCATCCTCTGTGATGTAGTGGTTAGTGTGATTAGCTGCCACCCCCGGAAGCCCGGGTTCGATTCACGGCTCTGCCACAAAATTTGAAAAGTGGTAAGAGGGCTGGAACGGGGTCCACTTAGCCTCGGGAAGTCAACTGAGTAGAGGTGGCTTCAATTCCCACCTCAGCCATCCTGCAAGTGGTTTTCCGTGGTTTCCCCACTTCTCGTCCAGGCAAATGCTGGGATGGTACCTAACTTAAGGACACTGTCGCTTCCTTGTCTATACCTTCCAATATTCCCATTCCCCTGTTCAGCATAGCAGGTGTGGCCGCCTGGGCGAGGCACTGGTCATCCTCCCCAGTTGTATTCCCGGACCCAACGTCTCGCACTCTAGCACACTGCCCTTGAAGCGGTAGAGGTGGGATCCCTCGCTGAGTCTGAGGGAAAAACCGACCCTGGACGATAAACAGATTAAGAAGAAGAAGAAGTTTCTGATTTTATATTAAAAGGAGCAACTTTCAAACTGCTCTCCAGTAAAATTTAGTGATTCTGAGTTATGGCCATGTTATTCTCGGTGTGCGATCCAAGTTCCAGTGATCAAGATACCGAAAAGCTTGAAAATGGCGAGTCAATATCATAAGTGGTAAGACATTTGTTGGTCCCATTCCTGTCCACAATAAGTGAGTTGATTATTTCAGAAACGACAAATAGGTGTTGTGCCTGTTTGATAATATTTCAGCTTAGAACTCTGACCAGAAAAGCACTGTCATCTAAGGCTCAGTATTGCACGAACTTTTATCAACGAATTTTTGTTCCAAGTGATAATGTGCTGCGGGTCAGTATATCTCCCCTGAACAGTGCCACAATCGTAATAAATGTATTTCGAGCCACAACGACCATAAATAATATTTTATAGGTTTTGATCAAATGAAAAATAAGTGTTTTATTGCCCGGCTCCAAGGCTAAATTGTTAGCGTGCTGGCCTTTGGCACGGGTAGTCCCGATTCCTGCTCGGGTCGGGAGTTTTAACCTTCATTGGTTAATTTCGATGGCTCGGGAGCTGGGTGTGTATGTCTACTTCTTCATTAGAATTCATCACAAGTAGGGCCTCATCCTCACAGACGCGCAAGTCGCCTATACGACGCCAACTCGAAAGACCTGCACCAAGCCTTTCCGGACGCCATACGCAGTTACTATAGTTTTATTTCATCCTCTCTGTTTCTAAAAATCTATAAGGTATTGTGAATTGAATGTTCACCAATCCTACTTGGTTAATCAAGTTTCCGTTGGATATCTTCGTAATTAATATTAACAATGCTCGCATATTTCGCTTCCATAATAAACGACAAGTTCAAAAAAAGTTTTTCTTCTTTAAAATGCCGAAATAAAAATCATATAATTTTTGTTTGAATACATGTGGCAAGTATTTTATTTTGACCTTTATATCACACTAACTACGTTTACGGATTTGGGAAACAAACAGGCATTTTAAAAAGTGAACATTATATCTTATGTGCATGTACCTTAATAACCTCTTAAAATACGTCAACAATATCAGAGCCACAAACAAGCATATCATTATCTTTAGAAAATTAATACTTCTTACGCTTCACGTGATGTGCAGCCTTCGTTTCAGTGATTACAGCTTTGCCTTCAGGGTAGAAAATTTTTAGATTTTAAATATCTTCTTCAATATCAGAGACATGAGTCCAGTGCAGCTTGTAGAAATATTCTTAAGTCCTGCTGTGCTCCTAAAGGTTTCCTTGAGCACAGTTTTGAACTCCATCTACATCAGAATAACTTGCGGCCGTGGCCTTAATGAAGGTACAGCCAGCATTTGCCTGGTGTGAAAATGGGAAACCATGGAAAACCATCTTCAGGGCTGCCAACAGCGGAGGCGTTGGTGAACTTCAGGGGAGACGTGTTGAGCATGAAAAACACACACGAATTTGCTAAACTGTAGAAAGTTGTGACAAAGGAAAGAATTTAAAACAAAACCGCATCTTCGTCACCGCTAAATCGCACAAGTAGAAGAAAGCTTTTCTCGAAATGATTATACGTGATAGTAACGTTGGGACAAGGAATTTGTTTTTATTAATTGTTTATTAATTGTGTAATAGAATGTGTACAAATTTACAAAAATACAAGAATTTTTATTTTGAAGTATAGTAAAAAAATATTGCATTTTTTATAATTGTTACACAAACATTTTCCCACGTGTATAAGGAATGTAATAAAATGACAAATAATGAAAATAGTCTAAATTGATAAATGAACGGATAAATATGAATGTATGAAAAATTTACAATGAAAATATGTTTACATTTTTTTTCAAATTTTATTGTGCAGTTTTCCCGTAGTGTAGGGGTAGCGTGCCTGCCTCTTACCTGTTGGCACCGGATTCGATTCCCTGTCAGGTCAGTGATGTTTACCTGGATGGGAGAGCTGGTTCGAGGTCCACTCAGCCTGCGTGATTAGAATTGAGGAGCTATCTGACGTTGAGACATCGGCCCCGGTCTAGAAAGCCAAGAATAACGGCCGAGAGGATTCGTCGTGCTGATCACACGACACCTCGTAATCTGCAGGCTTTCAGGATGAGCAGCGTTTGCTTGGTAGGCCAAGGCCCTTCAAGGGCTGTAGTGTCATGGGGTTAGCTTTTTATTGTGCAGTTTGCATCAACATATCTGTGTGATTTGAGTTTTCTACGCTGCCTTACATCAAAACAAAATACCGAGCACGGCTAGATGTTGAAAGTGATCTGAGGTGTACACTATAAATATAAAAATCCAATAATTGTTACTATATTTCATGATAAAAATTATTGTACCTGCTCTTATAATTAATCATTTATTTTGTTCTTGTAAAATCGAATCAAATTATGTAGTTTGAAATGTTAACTGCAGTGAGTGTAGAATCCTTCGTAATATATTTACTGTCATTTGTTTTATTCTCTTGTATTATTATTTGTGTTACTCATGACCTTCTTTGTAAAGTGATTGCATTATAATTATTACCTAAAATATGTAATATTATGTATTAAGCACTCAAAATTAATAATAATAAAACCATTATAAAACATTTCTTGAGATATTAACCCTAACAGAAAAGTAAAACTTTTGCACATCAGTAATTCATTAGGGGTGTGTGAAATAATGTACGGATGAAAAGGAGGCGCAAGCCCACAAAGGTTAAGAACCACTGCTCTAAATGATAGGTATATAAATTCTATCTGAAAACTCAAAACCGTCAAGAATATCACATACAACCTATTCAAGTATTTTGAACTACTGGAGTATGTTATAATACGGCTGATTTCCTCGAAGAGAGAGTATTTACGAGCTATGGATGTTCCTATTGTTCGCCCGCCAACGTTTAAATTAGCAGAGAACAAGACAATGTTACAGAGAATGACGCGCGCAAGTTGGTTGTGTAAGTCAAGACAAGCTCAGGCCATTGCTAAGGTTTGGGTCAAGATGTGGGAGGAGGGAACAACAGTGTATATTAGTACCAGCCTCTTACCTCACTATCAAGGTCAGAAAACATTTTATAATTTCCTTGTCATCTCTCCTTATATGATCTTTGATTTCAAGAAGTTCTCCGGGCACGTGGCTGTGAGCTTGCATCCGGGAGATAGTGAGTTCGAATCCCGCTGTCAGCAGCCCTGAAGATGGTTTTCCATGGTTTCCCATTTTCACACCAGGCAAATGCTGGCGCTGTACCTTAATTAAGGCTACGGCCGCTTCGTTCCAACTCTTAGAACTTTCATATACCATCGTCGCCATAAGACCTATCTGTGTCGGTGCGTCGTAAAGCAACTACCAAAAAAAAAAAAAAAAAAAAAAAAAAAAAAAAAAAAAAAAAAAAAAACCTCCATTCTGCCTTAGATTGAGCAATCTGCTTCTCGCTCTACAGAACTACTGCAGCCTTCATCCATTCAAATTTCTTCTTCATCTTCATTCTCTAGCCTCGTCCCTACTATACTAATTCGACACGCTTCCCTCTATAAAAAAAAGAAAATAATAATGTTACTAGTTTTACCTTCCACGAATTACTTTTACGGTTTTCGGCGACGCCGAGGTGCCGGAATTCTGTCGCGCGGGAGTTCTTTTACGTGCCAGTAAATCTGTTGACACTGAGCTGACATATTTGAGCACCTTCAAAAAACACCGGACTGATCCAGCCTGCCGTCTTGGGCTCAGAAAGCCAGCGCCATAACCGTCTAATAAAAAAGAAAGCTCGCAAGCTTGTAGCTGTAAATAACTGGTGATACCATGATCATAGTCACGGGTCCTCCTGATTTGAGCGGTGGTGGTAATGGTGTTTTACGGGGGAAGTAAAATTGGTCAACCATCCTCTTTTTCTTTTAAGTGCCAGGTTCAGTGGCTCAGACGGTTGAAGCGCTTGCTTTCTGACCACACCTTGGCAGGTTCGATCTTGGCTCAGTCCGGTGCTATTTGAAGGTGCTCAAATATGTCAGCCTCGTGTCGGTACATTTACAGGCATATAAAAGAATTCATTCGGGACTATATTCCGGCACCTTAGTGTCTCCAAAAACCTTAAAAGTAGCTTTTGGGACGTAAAGCCAATAGCATTATTATTATTATTATTATTATTATTATTATTATTATTATTATTATTATTATTATTATTATTATTATTATTATTTAGGTTGCTTTACGTCGACACAGATAGGTCTTATGGCGACGATGGGATAGGAAACGGCCAGGAGTGGGAAGGAAGCGGCCGTGGCCTTAATCGATTTTAATTTCGTGTGGCTATTTCTAGCCGAGTGCAGCCCTTGTAAGGCAGACCCTCCGATGAGGGTGGACGGCATCTGCCATGTGTAGGTAACTGCGTGTTATTGTGGTGGAGGATAGTTTCGTGTGTACCGAGCTCGACAGCTGCAGTCGCTTAAGTGCGGCCAGTATCCAGTATTCGAGAGACAGTAGGTTCGAACCCCACTGTCGGCAGCCCTGAAAATGGTTTTCCGTGGTTTCCCATTTTCACACCAGGCAAATGCTGGGGCTGTACCTTAATTAAGGCCACGGCCGCTTCCTTCCCGCTCCTAACCCTTTCCTGCCCCATCGTCGCCGTAAGACCTATCTGTGTCGGTGCGACGTAAAACAACTAGCAAAAAAAAAGTTTTGTGTGTGGTGTGTGAGTTGCAGGGATGTTGGGGACAGCACAAACACCCAACCTCTGGGCCATTGGAATTAACCAATGAAGGTTAAAATCCCCGGCCCGGCCGGGAATCGAACCCGGGACCCTATGAACCGAAGGCCAGTACGCTGACCATTCAGCCAACTAGTCGGACGTGGCCTTAATTAAGATACAGTCTCAGCATTTGCCTTGTGTGAAAATGGGAAATCGCGAAAAAGCATCTTCGGGGCTGCTAACAGTGGGTTTGGAACCCACTATCTCCTGAATGGAAGCTCAAAACTGCGCGCTCCTAACCGCACGGCCAATTCGCTCGGCCAATCATCCTCTCTTAGCACAAGTGTAAGCAGTTCCATCCTTTGAAAAACGTAGGTAGCGATAAAGGAATGGAAAAGGCCAGAAAATACGCGGAAATGAGAAACACACTAGCCTAATACCCTCGGCGCCGGAAGAGCACAAGTGTTAACCAAGAGATGTCATATAGGAAATATGAACGCGAGGAACCTGACACAAGTACTGTAAGTGAGAAACCTGTCAGACTCAATTCTACCGAGCAAGTGGCGGCATTCTGGAGATATTGGTTTCGAACTCCACTGTCGGCATCCCTGAGGATGGTTATCCGTGGTTTCCCATTTTCACACCAAGCAAATCCTGGCTGGAGCTATACCTTAATTATGACCACGTCCGTTTCTTTCTCACTCCTACCCTATCCCATTGCAGCCAAAAGACCTCTCTGTGTCGGTGCGACGTAAAGCAGATAGTACGGACATACATATGTCTTTATTATTGTGTGTTATGCCTTTCAGCGTTCAGTCTGCAAGCCTCTGTGAATCCAAGGAGTTCCTCGCCTAAGCGTGCTTGGTGAAAATTCTGTGAAGCAACTTACACATAGTCCAAACGAGGATCTCTCCTCTAACGGGTTACGAACTACCGGTGGATTGCATAGTCCTAGACGCCTGAGCACAACGAGGGCTACAGTATGACTCAGAATATGTCTGAGATGCCATTCCCATCTAAAACAACTGGTATCCCAAATCTCAGGACCACTTACTAGGCCCTAGGCTAATCAAACGTTGCCCATGGTTCATGAACTAGGACGTGAGTACAGCAGCCCATAACAAAGCAAAAAAAAAGTATAGTTTTGTAAGAAAGTTTAAATAATAACAATAATAATAATAAAGTTATTGGCTTTACGTCAGACTAACTACATATTTTACGGTTTTCGGAGACGCCTAGGTGCCTAAATATTGTCCCGCAGGAGTTCTTTTACGTGCCAGTAAATCTACCGACGCGAGGCTGACGTGTCTGAGCACCTTCAAATACCACCGGACTGATCCAGGATCGAACCTACCAAGTTGGGGTCGGAAGGCCAGCGCCTTAACCGTCTGAGCCATTCAACCCGGCGTAAGAAAGTTTAGGGTGCGCTATGATTTGAACGTATGTGACCCTGTTCCTATATTATTAAGTGATATAACAATGTTTTTAACTATTAATTAACATTGGGAAACGAGTACTTTATTGGTGCTAACTAGGCGTTCCTACGACGATTGTTACTCTTTCAAGAAAAAAAATAAACGAAAAATTTGATTTTTTGCAATAAAATTCAAAATAACTGAGTAGTTAACTGTGATTCAATTTTGATTCATTGCTAGATTGTTTCTGGCATATTATACTTTAAATTGGCAAGGATGAAATGTCACGTGTAAAACTATGTCGAAGTTCGAACCACACTGTCGGCAGTCCTGAAGATGGTTATCCGCGGTTTCCCATTTTCACACCAGGCAAATGGGGCTGAACCTTAATTAAGGCAACGGACGCTTCCTTCCCACTCCTAGACCTTTCGTAACCCAACGTCGCCAAAAGGCCTATAAGTGTCGGTGCGACGTAAAGCAACTCGTAAAAATATGTATAGGCCTATATATTTCACAAACGACCGATCATTTTCTGATATTTGATTTTTTTTAGACTGGCTGGAGGAAATCATGGCATAAGTTGCTTGATGTCACTTCCGTATGGGAGCTCCTAGTGTGCGCGGAACCTGTCTTGCCTACAGAGCAGAACCCTTGGAACGCTGATGTGATTTTGCGTGGTTTCCCATTTTCACGCGAGGCAAATGCTGAGGCTGTACCTCAGTTAGGGAGATGGCCACCACCTTCCCAATCCTAGCCTGTTCCCATCCTTAAGTCACCGAAAATGCCCGATTTGTTAGTGCGACTTTAAATCACTAGCAAATAAAACTTACGAAACTATTGTGGTTTTTTTTTCTTGAAACATCCGACGTTAAAGTAAAAGGCTGTAAAAACTGCTACAGGCGATGCATTCCAGTTACCAGTTCCCCGATTTACAGACGAATATTTACCTCATGTTGTTTTCTGCAATGTTATGACATTATTTACAACTTCTGTTATGTCATAAAATACCGTTGGGGGAATTTTGAAAGTTGCAAGGTAACAAACAGGTACTTTACATGAATGGACATACAGGGTTATAAATTGTACATGCCACATGTGTTTTTTTCTTCTAGCCTCCAGCGTCTTACACCCTAGTTTCTCTATCATTCTCGTCACATGATCCGTGTAGCCTTTCACTGCACCATTTCTACACCACTGATGAGCGGTGTTGGTGTGAGTCGCACCCAGGACTGGCCTCACGACCGAAAGAGAGCCCAGCGTCTTTGCCTAAAAACTGCTACCCTGTAGCACCCCGATCACAGAACGTAGAGACTTGTTTTCTTCGCTTTAGTAATTGAGTAATTTGAGAGTCCCAGTTTAGAATGCCTAAAAGTGGAAACCAGTGTATTTACGTGTCACTATCTGCAAGAGCATCCAATCCAAAGCAATGTTGAGAGCTGTCCTGGATTTACTTGCTCACTGTTCCTATGAGCGTGCACATTCGTGAAGTCTCCCGACTCCATTCTATTTCTTTCTTTTACTTTTACAGTTTAACATTAATAACTTTGTCATCCTACTTGACGTTTTTTAAAAGTTGCTTTACGTCGCACCGACACAGATAGGTCTTATGCCGACTGTGGGACAGGAAAGGGCCGGGAATGGGAAGAAAGAGGCCGTGGCCTTAGTTGAGGTACAGCCCCCAGTATTTGCCTGGTGTGAAAATGGTAAACCACGGAAAACCATCTTCAGGATTGTCGACCGTGAGGTTCGAATCCACTAACTTCCGAATACTTACTGGACTCACAGCTCCCTGTGTTCTCCAATGATATAATAATAATAATAATAATAATAATAATAATAATAATAATAATATTAATAATAATAATAATAATAATAATTGTTACGGAGTTTTCCGTGGTAGGTAGAGGTGAAAGAAGGTGCGGGTGTGAATAGGTCTCCAGCTACGAAAGCAAAATTAATTTAAAATTTAACAAGGTTATATTTTCTTTTCAAAAACAAAGAAATAACAAGCATGGCAGGTACAAAGTAGCAAATCAAAAGGGGTAGTTACAATATTTACAGGAATTGGGCTTCGCGCCCTGATTTTACACTGCTTGGGCAATCAGCTCAGTTTTACCCCAAACACGAGTTTTAACAGAGGGGCAGAAAACCCCATTCATACCTAGGAGCGCTTGCTCCAAATTACACAGAAAAGCCTCCACGAGGCATACAACACTCAATTTTCAAAAGAGCCACTCGCTCTCAAAATTTAAGCCTCTCCCAGGCCTCACCAAACTCCACCTTCAAGTTGTCCTCACTGGACATAGACACAGGGGTAAAATACCCAACCTACTGAGGTCTATTAAATAAAAATGGGCAATTACATGACCTCTAAAATAACAGTTTGAGAGGAGGCGATCTTGCACTCCTAATACACTTGTTTTTAAAAACCTAATCTGGCTCTAGGCCACTAATGCAAGGGCTAATCCCATACTACCGAGGTGACTTTAGAAAAGAGCAATTTGTTTTACATTAACGAAGAATAGGTTGAGAAAATAAGTTCACCTCAAGACAATGTGAGTGGGAGCTCGAGAGGGTTAGCACTCTCTATCCCAATATGCAGCTTAAAAGAGAATATATGAAAAGATCGTTACATTTTAGGAAAAGGTTACATGGAGGAACGCTTCGCACCCGCCCCGAGAGTTAAACTGCTGAGCTAGCAAAGAAAGAATTTATTAATCGGCCATTACCTTATTGATGACCGCTGCCGAGGAAAGAGGCGCTTCCCGCCTCCTGCTATGTACTTTATACACTGAAAGATGGAACAGAAGTGGCCCGGAGACCCTAAAATCAGCAGTTTAAATACTCTCGCAGAAGGTTCTAGGCGTTAGGGGAATGAAAACACCCTCCCGCGATGATTTTATTGGTAGATCAATAAACCCCCTACACAATACTAAGAAGAAACACATAATTGGTGGAAAATTAATTCAAGAAATTCGGGATAGGCTAGATTTAAAACAAGGGGGAAAAGAGGGGTATACAGCCAACTTAAACATTAACAGAAAGAAATTTAACAAGAAACAACATTTGAAATAAAAATTTCTCCAACAAAATAGTTCTTTGACTTCGCACTAGGTTGCACTATTGTTGATCTTCAGTAGTGTCCTCTAGAAGAGAAGGTTCACACTTCTTACTTCAAGCGAAACAAAACCACATCAAAAATGACACAGTTCAAAAACTCAAAATTTTCCACGTGGTGACATCTTCTGAGAAAGTAGAGAATTAATAGCGTAGATAAAGTTCAGACTTCCTCCAGCAGAGGAGTTTCAACTGGCGCACATTTTAAATTAGCGGAATGGAGGTGTACCGCCCGGTACAATAATAATAATAATAATAATAATAATAATAATAATAATAATAATAATAATAATAATAATAATAATAATAATAATGGAAAGAAAACCTACAAACTGTTTTCCAGTCAATGGCCGGGTCAGGGAGGATATGAATTGTGCCGGCTGCCGAGGCGTGTCGCACTCCTCTGGGGCAATGATTAATGACTGACAGATGAATTGAAACGATAGTGGAGAGTGTTTCTGGAATGAAATATGACAGGGAAAACCGGAGTACCCGGACAAAAACCTGTCGCGCCTCCGCTTTGTCCAGCACAAATCTCGAATGGTGTGACTGGGATTTGAACCACAGTATCCAGCGGTGAGAGGCCGGCGTGCTGCCGCCTGAGCCACGGATGCTTCGCACAAATAATAATAATAATAATAATAATAATAATAATAATAATAATAATAATAATAATAATGTAATAATAATAATAATAATAATAATAATAATAATGGTTTAACGTTCCACTTATTACTTTAACGATTTTTGGAGACGCCGAATTACCGGAATGTGGTCCCGCGGGAGTTCTTTTACGTCCCTGTAAATCTACCGACATGGAGATGACGTATTTGAGCACTTTCAAATACCTCCGGACTGAGCTAGGATCGATCTTGCCAACTTGGGCTCAGAAACCAGTGCCTTAACCATCTGAGCCACTCATCCCGGCCTGTATTCTCCACCATACCTCCCTAGTCACTCCGTTTCCCTGAATGTATCACCATATAATGTTCCTAAACAATCTCTCTAAGTGAGTAGTTCCCAAACTTTCCAGTCAGTGGAACATCTGAAATAAAATGTTAATTTCACGGACCACATCTGACGTTTTTTCACAACTTGCTTTATGTCGCACCGACACAGATAGGTCTTACGCCGACTGTGGGACAGGAAAGGGCTAGAAGTGAGAAGGAAGCGGCCGCAGAATTCGCTTGGTGTGAAAATGGGAAACCACGGAAAACCATCTTCAAGCCTGCTGAAAGTGGGGCTCGAACCCACTATATCCTGAATACTGGATAATGGCATCTGAGTTTTAAAATAAAACAAACAGCGAGGATGTTACAAGCTCTTGTGTTTGGTTTTATCAAATGCAATAAAATCAAACGACAAATTATAATATCAGCGTCTTCAAAGTTTAATTGTGAAAACAGCAATTTTAATGAGCTTTGACTTGAAAGTTCTGCCATACAAGCTTCTTGTAGCGTAACGGAGAGACTGGTTGATAGTCCATCAGTAAGTGGTTCCCTTATCCTCTTCTTACTTACTTTCCTCTCCTGGAAATATTTCCTTAGTTTCATGTGTAGTCGCTCCAAACGTGACTTAATAACTTTGGACATCTCATTTGGAACTCAATCCCACCCCCTCCCACTAACAGCTGCCTACAATATTTTATGATAAATTGCAGACAACACCTCCAGTATTTATGCTGAGTGAGATTTTAAAATTCATATTATAGAATATAAAGAATTTGATTAAATGACTGTTAATTTTATTTTTTCCTTAAAAGTGTCTGCGGACTCCTTAAAACATTGCCTGTGGAGCGTGGTACGTGGACCCCACTTCGAGAATTTCTGGTCTAACTTACAAATACCTCTGCAGTTCAAGCGAAGGCCCTCTGAGCACCCACATATTAAGACCTGTAAATCTCACTCCAAGTTTCCCGCATACCCACTCCACACTCCCATTTAAATCTCCGATAACTCTCCAGTCCGTATCCCTCCCTGGTAACAATCTCCGCTCCCTTAAACTTCTCCTGCGCTGTCACAACCAGATTCATTACATCCCCAACTATGTCAGTAACTATCTCCCCCTTGCCTTACGTTGTTAATACCACCGTGAAAATTGTGTACCGTAACTGAGACCGAGGCCACTACCCCCGCAGTCCTAGCCCTTTCCCATCCCTACGTCATCGAAAATCATCGATGTGTTAGTGCGACGTTAAACAGGTAACAAACCGAGCGAGTATTTGCATAGTTTGGGTCACGTGCAATCGGGAGATAGTGGGTTCGAACGCCACTGTCGGCAGCCCTGAAGGTGGTTTTCTGTGGTTTCCCATATTCGCATTAGGCTGTACCTTAATTAAGTCACTTCTTTCCCGATCATATCATTTTCTTATCCCCTCTTCGCTATAAGACCTATCTGTGTTGGAGTGAAGTAAAGCATATCGTAAACAAATATCCACTCCCTTAAACTTCTCCTGAGCTGTCTTAACCAAATTCCACAGATCCCCAACTACGTTAGTGCCTATCTCCACATACCACCTTCTCCTTATCCTCCTCCTTCCCTTCTACCTTTCACATCAACCAGGGTTGACAGTCCGCCTTGATTTCCATTATGTGAAATCTATTTAGCCTAAATGTGAATGAACGTACTGTTTCTAATTTTACATACAGTATGAATTGAACATAGGAAATTGTATTTACATGTATCCAAAGACTGGCGTTCTGTTTACACTGGGTTGCCAACTCTCTCGTGTTATACGGGAACTCCCATAATGTTCTGAATTTCTAAGCCGTAACCAGTCTCCCATTTTAATCTAATCCAATTTTCCAGTAAATGATACCAGACTGACAATTAAACCTGCCGTGCATTTGAAAAATCTCGTTTCTGGAAGATCGTTGCACCGTCAACATTGCGATGTAATGTCTATAAAGTGACGGCGCGATGCGAGCTATAACAACAATGCCCATGTCCTTGCGCTTGCTCGCTTTATTGAAGTCACGTAAAATGCTTGGAAACGGAACTCCTAAAAGGAAAGGCCGTACGGTACGCATAGCTGTGGGCTTGTATTCGCGGGATGGTGGGTTCGAATCCCACCATCGGCAGTCCTGAAGATGGTTTCCCGTGGTTTCCATTTTCATACCAGGCACATGCTGCGGCTGTACCCTTCCTAGACCTTTCTCATCCTAATTTTAGGAAAATGGTGAAACTTTTCGGCTGGGAAGACGTGGTAGTAAGGAGACTATGTGATATGTTTCGAGCTGTCAGGGGAGATATGGCGTGGAATGACATTAGCAGACGAGTAAGCTTGAGCGAAGCTTTTGAAAGTAGGAAAGACTATAGTATGAAGATAAAGTTGGAATTCAAGAGGACAGATTGGGGCAAATATTCATTTATAGAAGTACGGGATTGGAATGCATTATCAAGGGAAATATTCGACAAAAAATCAAGTTCTCTGAAACCGTTCAAGTAAGCGCCAGGTAAACAACTGATAGAGAATCTGCAACTTTGGCCGATAGCCTTATATGCGATTGATTGATTGATTGATTGATTGATTGATTGATTGATTGATTGATTGATTGATTGATTGATTGATTGATTGATTGATTGATTGATCGATTGATCGATTGATTGATTGATTGATTGATTGATTGATTGATTGATTGATTGATTGATTGATTGATTGATTGATTGATTGATTGATTGATTGATTGATTGATTGATTGATTGATTGATTGATTGATTGATTGATTGATTGATTGATTGATTGATTGATTGATTGATTGATTGATTGCGTCAGCGAAAAAACTTCAATGTGTTCGTGCAACGTTGAGCCACTAGCAAAAATACATTTAAAATATAATCTACTTGCTGTTACCCACGGCATCGCTCGCGAGGATTTCGTAAGTTGATAAAAATTAATTGTTCCTCGGTACTGCACTAGGACATTATCTGAAAATCCCCAAAGTATAAAAACTCACCAAAAATTTGCATTTCATTTACCCCAGAACCTCTTTGTAAACCATGTTTGTGGCATTGCCTTTTGGGGCTGGCAGAGTTAAAACTGGAACATGCGACATGGAACTCTACATGTGAGAAACAGTCCTCTTTTAAGTCGAAAAACGGACGTTTCTTTATTTCTAAAGGAGATTCCAAATCATCATCATCATCATTATCATCATCATCTGTTTACCCTCCCCACTATTATTTCCACCCCACCCCCCACCCCCGCCCCAACCCAAAAGTGCGTGTTTCTTCATTTTTTAAAGAAGATTCCAAATACCAATTTTCACGTCTGCAACATCTTTAGTTTTTTTAATATTAGTATCCTCATACAAATAATTCAATTATTACTTTTTACCGGGTGAGTTGGCCGTGCGGTTAGAGGCACGCACGCAGCTGTGAGCTTGCATCCGAGAGGTAGTGGTAGATTCGATGTGCTAGCAGAACTTGTGTTTCTACAATTTCTTCTTAAGCCATCTAAGAACACATAATCGGAAAGCACTTACAGCCTCAGAAGACTCTGCAGTGAGTGAATGTCTATGATTAAAAAACTGAATGTGCATAATCTAAAAAATGAAACATTTAAAAGTTAACGGTTGAAGACTTCCGTGGAAAAACGAAGTAGGCCTAACCAACAAATTTTAGAAAAGTGAGATTTCAGTGGAATAGTGTGTCTCAAAACACCTCTATGCTGTGGCGTCATCTTATGTCTTACATTTGAACTTCAAGATGGTTTACAGTCAGCAGAATTTTGTCCTCCGCGATGTAAGGATGGAGCATCAGTCAAGATGATGAAGAGTGCTTATGTTAGTTCATCACCAGGTGTAAAGGATCACTTAAAAACGTCCATATACGACATCACATCTATATTTTGAAATATGTTCTCGACATTTTTATTATTGTTGTTATTTTATTATTGCACTAATGTTAGTTGCCATATTTTTTGTTCCAAGTGCATGCACAGGATTTCTCTTCTCGGTCAGTAGATACAGAGTGGGTCTCGGCCCATAAGTGGCCACGGGTGGTCCGTAATCGAGGAGTTCTGCACTCTGACTGGCCAACCGAGCAGTGGAGGGGTGGCCACGGCTCTACCGTGGCTCTACGCCTCCGCATTCGGGAGACGGGACAGGGCTGGTCCTTACGGCTGGGCCCAACCATCGGCTGTCCTGAGAATGGTTTTCCGTGGTTTTCAATTCTCCTGCACTAAGGCGAATGCCGGAACAGTTCCTAGTATAGGCCACGGCCGCCACCCGTCACCTTCTCCGAGCATCTCCTACACCGTAACAAATCTCCCAGCCTGAGAGACGGCGTCACCGTCTAAGAGGCCCGCCTCCCCCTTCAGGGAGGAATGAAAACATTTTAGTAGGCAGTAGTAGTTCTCTTCTGCTATATACAAGTGGAAGACGTACTTGCAGATTATTTTCCACGGTATCACTTCCAACTCATTCATGGTTTTTAAAATCATAAGTTATAACAATAAATTATTTTTAATAGATGAACTCACTTGTACACTTGCCTATGGAATTGGTTCAAGTAGTTTATACCATGAAATAATATATTCCTCTCTCCTAAAAAATTACTGATTTGTTGTCTACATCCTTATTCCATGGAGGTCTTCAATTATATCTAAAAGTCTTGCAAGTCAATTTGAAGAAGATGACTAATCTTTACCAATCCTGCTCCTACATTAAGTGTAGGTCAGGAACATAATTTAGCTTGTCCCACTGAACACTTCAGACCTCTAGCAAACTTTTTTGTGGGATTCGTTCTCTTTGTTTCAACTGATTTGTTCCAATTATTACCAAGGATTTGTAGCACATGGATGTGAAATGTTGATGTGCACCTGTTCCAATGAAGGTTTCAGAAATTCTCATGAAGTAAAGTCAAATTTGCAATATGTCTTTTAACTGTTAAATGAACTGTATAATTAGGGTTGTAATATTGAAATATGAGTTATGACAGTAATTAGAGGGAGGTCTTTTCACTGCCTGCCCGGGTGAGGACAAGAGAGTAGAAGGTATGGTTGCTATGGAAACATGGGTGGACCCACTGCGGTTGCCGTGGAGATAAGCCTGCTGGCCGGCTCGTGTTGCGTGGAGTTGCTAAACCTCTCACTTCTGAGTAGTTTGAACAGCGGTCTGAGCGAACGAACAAGCGAGGGGAATGCAGGAATGTGGCAACACCATACAATGGCACTAGAGTTGCTCCTCTCTCCAGACCTGTCAAAACACTTCTTTTAATATTACGGGTATAGAGTTAAAAGAAATGAAAACTGATTTAGAAAATGTGTCGAAGTGAAGTTGTGTGTCACCGTTAGAACTGAAAGACTTGAAGAAATGTAATCATCAAAATGCTGTGTGATTACAGTTAATATAAAGTTATTATAATGGCAAAGAACTGAGAAAAAATAACGTTTATATGAGTCAAATCATATAAATGTGTACGTCATAAATTTGTGTAGACCAGGCGAGTTGGCCGTGCGTGTAGAGGCGCGCGGCTGTGAGCTTGTATCCGGGAGATAGTAGGTTCGAATCCCACTATCGGCAGCCCTGAAAATGGTTTTCCGTGGTTTCCCATTTTCACACCAGGCAAATGCTGGGGCTGTACCTTAATTAAGGCCACGGCCGCTTCCTTCCAACTCCTAGGCCTTTCCTATCCCATCGTCGCCATAAAACCTATCTGTGTCGGTGCGACGTAAAGCCCCTAGCAACAAAAAAAAATGTGTAGAAATGATCCTCTATGAAAGTGTTTGAAGCTTCCGAAATGTGGGCCGTAGACGAAAGCTCTGTACCTTGTAGACTCACAAAAATACTGAAGTATTACCAAACCCCATGGCACTACAGCACTT